>NW_008601702.1:43097-47714 GCF_000691845.1 Merops nubicus
TGTGCCCAAGCCTGGAGCAGCTGCCCAGAGATGCTGTGGAGTCTCCTGCTCTGGAGAGATCCCAAACCCACCTGGCTTTGACCCTGGGCACCCTGCTGTGGGTGAGCTGCTGGAGCAGGGGGGTGGATGAGATGATCTCCAGAGCTCCCTCCCAACCCCACCGTGCTGGGGTTCTGGGATTCCTTGGGGCACAGTGGCTGGGAAAGGAGTGTATGAGTGCCAGAACTGTTGAACCTGTTTCAGGTCTTCCTCCTTTGACCCTCCTCCCCCTCAAGGAGCATTAGTTCTTGTAAAATAATCTACTTCTCATAACAGCTTTGAGGAAAAAACGTGTGAAAACATACGGAAAGGCAACGCAGAGAAAATTCATACCCAAACATTTGGTAGGCTGGTTTAAGCAGCAGTTTAAAAAGGTGCCATTCCTACCTTTGCAGCCACTTGCTGCTGAGGTCTGGTTTAGCCTCTCCTCATCACTGAGTTTTCAGAAGATGTCTTTTATTATCCTCCTGCTTCTCAGTAAAAATGAAGGGGTAGGAAGCTGGGGAACTATTTCGTGTCAGGCGACAGGAGGGTTGGCAGGAGGCTGTGGTCTCAGCTGCCACCTTGCTGCTGGCCCACGTGGGCTGTTCAGTTCTCGTGGGCTGTTCAGTTCTTGTGGGCTGTTCAGTTCTTGTGGGCTGTTCAGTTCTCCTGTGCTGTGTCCTCTGAACTTCCCATGAACTCAGCAGCCAGGAATGGGTAGAGAGTGACAGCGACTGAAGCAGCCTTGCTGCGGCGACAGGTTTTTGACAGGCTGTGGCTTTGTTCTGCCTTTAGCAGCTTCGTGGAAGGAGGTGGAAGGAGGGAGGCTGCCCTCGTGCAAAGAGAACCATCCCTCTCAACCCTCAGCAGCCAAGGAGTCATTTCTGGTTTCTTCCTTCCCTCTCCAGGTGTGACATCTGCTGTATCACCTTCCGTACGCACCGGGGCCTGCTGCGCCATAACGCGGTCATCCACAAGCAGCTTCCCAGGGATCCCCTGGGGAAGCCTTTCATTCAGAACAACCCTTCCATCCCAGCAGGATTCCACGACTTGGGATTCACGGACTTCTCCTGCAGGAAGTTCCCTCGCATTTCTCAGGTACTTGCTGTTCTTCAGAGCTGAAGGAACCAGCTCGTCACCAAAAGGCTCGTCCTCGATGGGGCAGAGAGTGTGTTTTAGGGAAATCTCATTGCCATGGAGTCCTTGTAGGCTTCAAACACTTTCTGCCCTTCCTTTTTCTTTTTTTCAGCTCAAAAATACTGGGGTTATTATTTTTCAGCATTCCAGTGGATAACTACTGGTATAAAGATCAGTAGAAATGTTTAAAAGGAAAACTTTGCTGCTATTAAATCCTTGCCCCTTCCAGCCTGGCTGTTGGTTCTCTCCTTCCCAAAACCATCCCACATCTAAAACCACCAGGGAGGACACACAGTTAGGAAGAGATTTATTTTAATTTACTGTAGCAAGGATGGACTTGTGGTGTAAAAGATTTTAACACAAAAAACCTCAGAGAAGTCCCCTTCCTTACTAAATGGTGACATCTTCAGTGTTTTCTTCACAAAACACACACCCAGGTGCCCTTCCACTGTGTTCACTGCATGAAGCCTGAAGATTCTTCACCTTTGAGGGGCAGTGGCTGGGAAAGGCAGGGAGTTAAGTCTGTTAATATTTTTCTGTGGGCCATAAAACTTCTATTGAATGGTTTTATTCCTCCTTCTGGCAAACCTTGCCTGCCTTAGCTCAGGTCTGGTTGAAGCTGCTTATCTGTTTAAGAAAAAAAATGAAGAGAGAGAAATCCACAGGAGAATCCAGCAGGACCATTGTTTTTTTAGTACATGCACATTTCTAATTCTACTTGGATTAAAGCATCAATTTCCAGCTCTTCTGGCTGCAAGGTGGTAGACCTGAAATTTCCTGCTGGTCCAGGGGAGCTTGTAGATTATTCTGTAACTCCAGTAAGAGTTTTGGTGTCCAGGTCACAAAATCAGGAGAAGAGAGAACTTTTTAAACAACTTGGGGTTATTTCTTTTGTAATTCATGGCAGACATTCAAAGTTATTAAGGGTTTTAAACGTTGGGGCTTCCCTTTTGTAATAATTTTGCTTGCACTCTGAGGCAAGATGTGTGAAGTATCTGAACCAAGTGTCTAGAACATGTGAAGACCTTGCCTGCCCTCTACTTATCACTTGTGCTCTGCTTTGCTATGGGACCTTTGCAACAGGAGCTATCTGGGGAGCATTTAACTCCAGCATTTGGATTCCTGGTCGTTTTGATGGACAGGTGGACATCATTTTTGTGGAACGAGGGAGTTTACTGGAAGGGAAGTTGAGGATGGAAAAGCTTTTGAGTGTCTGAAGGAGTTTGCCTTCACAGAAGGGAACTTTTGGACCGTCAGCCCCTCATTTAGCTACACCACTTAGGTGATTAAAGGTTGTGGAGCAGGAATATCTCCATGCCGGGCAGGTGATGGCTGCTCTAAACCCCTTCACTCGGGCAGTGGGAAGAGAGAGCGGGCTGGTTTGGTTTCACAGCAGCCTGGGATGCCTTCCCAGCTGGAGAGCTCCACTCTGAATGTTTTCACCTGTCTTGCAGGTCTGGTGTGAAACCAATTTGCGGCGGTGCATCAGCGACTTCCACCGGTTCATCTGCGAGACGTGCAACAAGGCATTCCCCATGCTCTCAGCCCTCCACCTGCACACCGAGACTCACCTGGGGGACCAGGGCAGAGACAAGCACAAGCCACAGTCCGCCACCCCACCCGCTGAGAACCCTGACCAGAAAGCCTTCATGGCATCCTTGGGCCTCCAGTACACCAAAGACATCAAGCCTGTCAAGCAGGAGGACAATGCACCAGATGAGGTCCAAGAGCTGCGGCTCAGAGCACTGAAGAGTAACCTACCTCAGGAACCCGGCAGCACCGGCCTGCTCAGCCTCTCTCCTCTGGAAGCTGCTTCCATGGGAGGGTCTTTTTCAGTCCTTCCCCCTACAAAGGAGAACATAAAGCTCCTCTCGCTGCAGCCTTTCCAGAAGGGTTTTATCATCCAGCCTGACAGCAGTATTGTGGTAAAACCCATCTCCAACGAGTCCGCCATTGAGCTGGCGGACATCCAGCAGATCTTGAAGATGGCTTCTTCAGCCCCTCCTCAAATCAGTCTTCCTCCCCTTTCTAAGGCACCTTCTGTCCCCGTGCAGTCCATTTTCAAGCACATGCCACCGCTGAAGCCAAAGCCTTTGGTCACGCCCCGAACGGTCGTCGCAACCTCTACGCCACCTCCTCTGATCAGTGCCCAGCAAGCCTCCCCTGGCTGCATCAGCCCCAGCCTCCCGCCCCCGCCTCTGAGGCTGATCAAGAACTCGGTGGAGTCCTCCTCCAACTCTCACCTCCCCCAGGCAGGAGCCAAACTGAGCCCCGCCTCGCAGTTGCTCCTCCAACCCAAAGTAGAGCCTTTAACTCAGCACGAGATGAAGACGCAGCTGGAGCAGGACAGCATCATCGAAGCTCTCCTGCCTCTGAGCATGGAAGCCAAGATCAAGCAAGAGGTCACCGAAGGAGACCTCAAAGCCATCATCGCCGGGGCGGCCAACAAGAAGGCCCCGACCATGAGGAAGGTGTTGTACCCTTGCCGTTTCTGCGACCAGGTGTTCGCCTTCTCCGGGGTCCTGAGGGCTCACATCCGTTCTCACCTGGGCATCTCCCCTTACCAGTGCAACATCTGCGACTACATCGCGGCCGACAAGGCGGCGCTGATCCGGCACCTGCGGACGCACAGCGGGGAGAGGCCTTACATCTGCAAAATCTGCCACTACCCCTTCACGGTGAAGGCCAACTGCGAGAGGCACCTGCGGAAGAAGCACCTCAAAGTCACCAGGAAAGAGATCGAGAAGAACATCGAGTACGTCACCAGCAACGCCGCCGAGATGGTGGACGCCTTCTGCTCGCCCGACACGGTGTGCAAGCTGTGTGGGGAGGACCTGAAGCACTACAGGGCCCTCCGCATCCACATGAGGACCCACAGCGGCTGCCAGAAGAAGAAGCCCTTCGAGTGCAAGGAGTGCGGCACGGCCTTCTCGGCCAAGAGGAACTGCATTCACCACATCCTCAAGCAGCACTTGCACGTGCAGGAGAGGGAGATCGAGAATTACATCCTGGCGGTGGACTGCGGCGCCCAGGAGAGCCAGACAGACCCTCCGTTGTTGGAGGACAGCACTTACATGGACCGCAAGCCCGTGACGCCTTTCCTGGAGCCTCAGAACGGCTTCTTGCTGGGGACCTCCTCCCACGTCCCCATCAAACTCGAACCCGCCAGCAATTTCGCGGAGCCGTTGGATTTCTCTCAGAAGAACAAAAACCTGGGTGCCGTGCAAGTGAAGCAGGAGAACCTGTTCGGCGCTTCTCCCCTCTCCCTCTACGACTGTTCCATGGAGCCTATCGACCTGTCCATCCCCAAAGCCCTGAAGAAGGATAAGGACGACGTCCCGTGCGAAGCCGGCCACCCCGAGCTGGCCGCTTCGGGGAACGGCGAGAAAGCCTTTAACTGTCTGCAGTGTCCTTTGGTGTTCGGTGCCAACGGGAACTCGGAGAAGAGCAGGGCCGTCA
>NW_008601703.1:0-4301 GCF_000691845.1 Merops nubicus
ACTGCCCTGAGCCACTCACTTGGAGATGCCGAGCGCGGTGATCTCGGCGGGGTGCGCGTTGTCCTTGCGGTCGAAGGCCGTGTGCATGGTCAGCTTGCTCCTGAACACCAGCTGCCGCTCCCACCGGTAGCCTGGGGGCAGGGGGGAACCACATTGGCCTGCTCTCACTTCCCTTCCCTCTTCCCCCAGCACACAGCCCCCTGTGACCTTGTGGGAAGCAAAACCCACCCCGCCGCAGAGGTGACGCCCTGCACGTCCCTCAGCTGCTCCCCAGAGAGGAGGAAAGGACAGGACACAAAATGACACAGAGCCTCCAATTTCTGCAGGTCTAGCTGGGAGCTGCCAGGAATGGTGACACACACAGGGAGGCCCCGTGCCAAGGCCTCGCAGTACCCAGAGAGCTGCTGCTTAGAAAACTCTAATGATTTTATTTTTAAGATCAAGACTCAGATTCAGGGCATGAATTTTCTTCACAAGGCTCCTGTGGTGCTGTGCTGTGGGTATGGGGCTAGACCACTCTGGTGCCACACCAGCGTTCTGGCTGAGGGTCAGCAGCACTTGCAGAGTGTCAAGGTTTCCTCCTTCCCCCCACTCTGCTCCATCCCCCAGCCCCTGTCAGGGGTCTGGGGATGTGCAGTAAGGTGGGAGGGGACACAAGCTGGACAGCTGACTCAGACTGTTGGAAGGGACATTCCACCCAGTGTAACATCGTGCTCAGCAGTAAAATTGAGAGGAGGGGTTTTTGGGGAGGGCAACCATCTGCCCAGACTGGCTAGCCATCATTCTGCTTGTGAGAGGTGGCTCACTTTCTCTTCTCTCTCCTTCACTTGCTAGACTCCCCTTAGCCCAACTCCTGCCTTCCTCTGCTCCTGTTCTTTCTGTCCTCTCCCCTCCACCACCCTGCTGAGCAACACACGGCCTCTGCAGACGCATCGTTCTCCTCACTGACCATTTCTGAACCATCTGCTCAGAGCTGTGCAGACGCAGAGGCTGCCCCACGGGGCAGTGCTGGCAGCACCCCTGCCCAGCAGAGGAGGGTGCCCCCTGTCCTTTACCTGGTTTGAGCTTGCTGTAGTGCCGTGCCTCAGCGTAGCCGGGGTGCGAGTGGTTGCCCTGAGCATGGGGATGCATTTTTGCTTGTCCCTCGGAGTAGTTCACGAAGATGAATCCATCTTTCTCATCCAAGCTGAGCTGGTCTGACCAACGCCTGGAGTCATCAGAGCTGCTGTCTGCTGACCATGCAGCTGCTGCTCTGGTTGATGATGACCGAGGCCTGTGGCTGGTGCTGCTTGGCTGACTCTGGCTCTCCTGCAGTTTCGTGTCCTGGCCTATGCAGGGATCATCTGCCTCGGAGTCGCTGCTGTCCTCCTCATGGGCTTCCTGCCCTGGATCCACCCAGCAGAGGGGGAGACACTGTCAGCAAGGCTGCTTGCTTACAGCCTGGGTTTTCTGCCCTGTTCTGCTGCTGCATTACCTACAGCCTGACAGGTACCACCACAGCATGAATCATAGAATCATAGGGGTTGGAAGGGACCTGGAAAGATCATCCAGTCCAACCCCCCTGCCAGAGCAGGGTCACCCAGAGTACATCACACAGGAAGGCGTCCAGGCGGGTTTTGAATGACTCCAGTGCAGGAGACTCCACAACCTCTCTGGGCAGCCTGTTCCAGTGCTCCGGCACCCTCACAGGGAAAAAATTTTTCCTGATATTCACCTTGAACCTCCTATGCTCCAATTTGCACCCATTACCCCTTGTCCTATCACAGGTCATCACTGAAAAAAGCTTAATCCCATCTTCCTGACCAGAGGGGAACTGCACACAGGCAGCTCAGAGCTCTACAGGAATACAGCTCCTGCCAGGAATCACAGTATTCACCTTATTTGCACTGTCTGTCAAGAGCAGCACTCTGAGCTGAAGCTATTTCCTACAACTGTCTGTCTGAGGTAGGCTAGGATAGACACAATGAACAGAATTTTCAAAAACCCTTAACTTGGCAAAACCAAACCCTGCTGCCTTTCAGCAAAGCTTACACAAGCAGGCACAGCTTCAGCTGTACTGAAACTCTGGCTGGCTGAAAAACATGATGAAGATTTGCTAATAACAGCTTTGGTTGACACAAAAAAAGCATCTGCTAAAGATATTTATATTCCTAGCAACACCAAAAAAAAAGAGCTGCATAATAGTAATAATTACTAATGAGTATCATGTGATCCAGATCCAAATCTAGAGCATATCTGCAGTATGAAGATGGTAAGAGGAAGATGAGGTGGCTAAAAGAAACACCAATCAAGCATGCATCAAAATCTTCTGAAAGGGGAAAATGGCACGAGCAGCACTGCTTGTCTGAGCAGCATGCTGCTCCATCAGTGGATTTTTTAACTCTGCTGTGATACCATAATTCCATTTAGAAAAAAGAAATAAAATGAAAACTCCAGCTTTTGGCCAATGGCAGCATCCACTGGGTGCCCTGACAGCAGAAACAACCACACACAGGAGAGTGCAATCTGCACAGAACAAAAGCTATGAAAGGCATGATCTTTTCTTACTCACAGCAGTGTGGAACTACTACAAGCAAGGCACTGAACAAAGAACTCAGCTGCTCTGTTTATTATGCCCAAAAATACGCAGAAACAAAAAACAATAAATTGAGATAAAATCCCCATCATCCCTTCTGCACTTCATACCCACAGGACTTTGCCTATACAGCAAAGATCAGACAAAAGGCAAATCCCAGCACTGGTGACAGACATACCTATTTGTGCTTCCTGACAGTCCTCCTGCATCTCCAGCATCTCTGCAGGCTCTGGAGCTGGTGTTTCTGGTACTTGCAAGAACTCCATCCGCCAGAACTGGAGACAGAGAGGGGAGAAGTGGCACGGGCTGAGCACTGGGCTTCCTTCTGAGCTAATTCTGGAGTCAAGGTGGCTTATTAGAACTCTGCAATTGCTATGGCAGCAGTGAACTGCCATTCCTATCTCCACACTAAGCCCTGGTTTTGGGGGCTAGATACTATGAGAGGACATCTGGGTTCACGCCTTAACCTCAGATGAACAAGTCTTTTGTTGTTACTTAACATCTTAGCTATTCAAATAAAAATATCCACTCCACACTACAATCTGACCAGTTGGCTCCAGTTAAGGCAGACCCAGGACTGCCCAGAGAAAAGCACTGAAAACCAGGGTAGACTTGCAGTCATCAGAGATGCCACTGGGATCCCCTTTTCTTTCTAGGCAGCAAAACAAATTGTCCCAAGGTGTGTAGAATAAAAAGAGTGAATGAAAACCACAGTCCCCAGGCATGAAAACTGGTGACTAAAAAGTAACCAAAACACAGGAGGAAGGGAAATCTATGCTGCTGACTGTTGCTAGTTACCACATCAGGATGGGTGCACTGAAAAGGAGAAGGAACACTTGGAAGTCAGCTCACTTCAAGAGCTTGCCATGAGTGCTCAATGCCCACCTAGCTGGTGGGCAGGATGTGGTGCAGGACCCTGTGTGCCAACGGCACAGCTGGGCCCAGCACCAGAAGCAGTCAGCACGGACTCCCTCCTCCCTGCAGGAGCAGCTGTTCAGGTGGAGCACCCGAGCAGAGCAGGACACAGACACGACTGCAGCTGCTGGTGCTGCTGGGGCGTGTGTCCCCCTGCCCGTGGCGGGGCCCTACCCGCACGACGCCGTCGGAGTGCCCGGTGACGATGACGTTCTGGGTGTCCCACTCGTTCATCTCTGACACAAGGCAGCAGGTGATCTGCTGGCTGCGGCCCGTGAAGGTGTTCACGCTGGCCGTGGGGCTGCCGTTGATGCTCCACACGTGGATGTAGGTGCCAGCACACGAGACGATGTCCCCCTGGAAAGACAAACACCGCCTCCGTGTTTCAACACCGCTCTCGGGTTCTCCTCAGCACAAACACAAGCCAGGTTCACTCCCAGCCATGGCTTTTCAGGAAGTTCTGAGTTGGGTCACCTGGACAAATCTTCAGGAAAACATGCATGTCTGTTTATAGCACAATAGTTTCTCCATTTTTGACAGCATAACAAGCAGACAGTGTATTTTCAGTACTTCTCAGTGTATTTTCAGTACTTCTCAGTTTTCAAAAGATTCTGCTCATACTGACTCTGCTCCTTTTCCACAAGCATGTACCTTCTCAAATTTCATTTGCTTCCTTGTTGGGAAAAGGGCAAGAGATGGTCCAGACTAGTGCAGAGGGGAAGTGGGAGCTACACTCCAAAACACTGCCAGCACTGCAACCACCAGACTACTAGCAGCTCATAAAATGTGCCTCGAGCTCCCCTCTCCTTGC
>NW_008601704.1:0-3852 GCF_000691845.1 Merops nubicus
TGAGACCCAGCAAGCCTGTGAAGTGTGAATATAACATCAAAGAAAGGGGTGGACACTAGAAGTTTGTGCATGTCATTTTAACTGTATACAACTTGAACTAAAAACGTCAAAACCGTTGTAATTGGACTAGGAGTAAATAACTGATTGGACTACTAAGATGGTGTGTTTGGCCCAGAACACAAAACTTTAGATGCTGTTGGGAATTCAAGTAAGCTTGATTGCATAGCTTGTATCCCACACAACGGTGACAGCGTGAAGTGCCTCTCATCTATCAAAATCTCCTCCTGCACCACTGTTGGTCATGTGTTTCCTGCCACTTTTGATGGCCATGGTATACCCTGTCCTGTTGTGTTTAGTGACTTACTAATGGCTAGGAACCCTCTGATCCTTTTTCACCCTATTGCTCTTCTGTCACTGTGGTTTGGCTGTTAGATATAGTACAAGGGTGTATTTTCCAGGCTCTGATGAATGCAGCCCTTTCTTTCTGCAAGGCTTCTTTAACATCATTTACATTAGTAACTGAGTGTATGATGCAAAAAATACGATTGTGACTTAGGTGACGGGAGGCCACCAGTCTGGCTTGTGTTTTCTCAGAGCTTCAGCTTCCCTACCAGCTCATCTTCAGCAAAACAGGTAATGATGACCAGGATATTTTACTTCTGTGCCACAAATCAGATCTCTTCCTGTTCCATTACATTATTCCTTACAGAAGCCCACGTACAAATCTAGTACAAAACTAAAATGCATATGAAGCAGCTTTTAAAAACTTGTAGACAAAATTCCTCAATCCAAAAGTAAGAAATGGAAATGTATGATTAAGTTTTCTCCTGAACAACTCCTATTTTATGATCTTACGCTTAAACTAAAATGTAATCTCAGTTACTGGGCTGTGAACTTCCAAAATGATCATTTTATCTATAACTTCTCCTGGAAAAGAAACCATTTAATGATGATCACAATTTGGTTTTGAGTCAAATAAGTCACTTAATCACTAGAGAATTTTTGCAAAGAATCCTGCCTTGGTTTAATGTCATAAAATGGCTACTGCATTTGCTAAGAGCTAACATATATACACACACAAGATGTGATGGGTTTTGGTTTGGTTTTTTTTTGTGGGGGGGTGTTTTGTTTTGTTTTGTTTTGTTTTGTTTTTCCCTTATGTCTAATTTTATATATATCTTGTGAATTAAATTGACTTGATCGACTTGATATTCAGTGGATTCCTGAGCTGGAAAACTGCCTAATTTGCAGCAAAACCATTTTAAACACCACTGCAATTTACTTTGAGTTTTTGATTTTTTTTCTTTTTTTTTTTTTCTCAAAAAAAGAGAAATCTAAAATGCAATCATCAGCTGGAAAGCTTCATTTTTAGAGTTTTGTGTGTGCAAGGCAATCGTTTAAAGCCTAACTTGTTAATAGGGTTTTTTAAAAAATGTAGATATATTCCAGGGAGTTCATCAACTTAATTTTCATTCAAAAAGTCTCTGTTTTGCAATATATGTTAGTAGTTTCCAGCTTTTATATTTAAAATACATAATTATCATGACTAAGCACACCAGTTAAAAAAGAAGCTGTCAAAGAATCACTGAGAGAAACATTATTTTTGGCAGGAGGACAACAGTTAGCAAATGAACTAAATGACTTAAGTCTCCTAAACAAACAGAAGCTTTATATATTTCGAAAGAGGGAAAATCCTGGGCAAGTTCATGCTGTATGAATAAAACATGGAGCAGAATTGTGTAATTTCAGATTTCTTACACTTAATGGTAAAAATTTCCTGTAAAAGGCCAGAATAGCTTGAAATATTTGACATTATGACACTTCTGAAAATCAAAGCAACAAATTAAAGATTCACATATTTATCTGAATATATAGCCCACATCTAGACAGAAATATCTATAGGAAGCCTTGTGTATGCACTGTGTGACTATGAGTTCCAAAACTGCTACAAACCCCATATAATTTTGATCCCTTGACTTGCAAAGAATGTTGTATCAATTGATCCATCCCCTAAAATACAACGGATTTGCCAAAACCAAAACCATCCTTTCCTCAGAAAAATAAGATTCCTGAGAAAACTCAGGTATCTCCTCTGTCTGTTGTTAAGACAGGAGACATCAAGTATTGCAATAAAGCTGTCCAAATCTAACAATCATACGATTTTGTCACCTATTTTTGAACCTTACAAACTGTACAGCTTATTTTTTGTTTAATGATTTGTCTTCTTCTGCAGTGGCATCTCTAACACACTAGCAAGTTTCTTTCTGTAAACGTGACTTTCAGGTTTGTTCGTTTGTTTGGTTGTTGTTTTTGTTGTTGTTTTTAAAACAAGCCCAATTGAAGAGACTTATAGAATCATAGAATGGTTTGGGCTGGAAGGGGCCTCTAAAGGACATCTAGTCCAACTCCCTGCAGTGCATAGGGACATCTTAACTAGACCATGTTGCTCGACTTGCTATACTGTACAGATGCACATTCATAGCAGTGTTCTCTGTCAGTAAAGAGGCAAGGTCAACAGTAAGCAAAACTGTGACACGAGAGAACTACACCCTCCCACTTAAAAAAAAAAAAAACCAACAACAAAAAAAAAGGCACTTTTTTTCCTGCTGCTGAAATCTTTCTTGTGACAGACGACAGAATCACAAAAAGGTTGAGGTTGGCAGGGAGCTCTGCAAGTCAACCAACTGACTGCTCAAGCACACCCTGAAGCCAGATGCCCACCACCATATCCAGGCAGTTTTTGCCCGTGTCCAAGGATGGAGACTCCACAATCTCTCTGGGCAGCCTGTCCCAGTGCTCAGTCACCCACACAGAGAGAAAACGTTTCCGGACACTCTGATGACACCTCTTGTGTTTCAGTTTGCATTCATGGCCTCTGGTCCTCACTAGGCACCACTCGGCCTCGCTGACGAGAGCCTGGCTCTGTCTGCCCCACGTCCTCCCTTCAGGAACTCGGAGTAACTGACGAGAGCCCCATCCTGAGCTGCTCTTCTCCAGGCTGAATAGTCTCAGCACTCTCAGCCTTTCCTCACAGCAGAGGTGCTCGGACCCTTCACCACTGCAGTGGCCCTTCAACAGACTTTTCATTAGCTCCACTCTTCTGTTGTTCTGGGCAGAACTGGATGCACTATTCCAGGCGTGGCCTCAGCAGTGCTGAGCAGAGGAGATCTGAGGAAGAAGCCAGTGAAGCAGAATGAACACAGAGCAGGGTGTGCGTTTTCACCTGCTATATTAATGTTACAAATAGACTAAATTCACTGCCTAGAACAAAACAAAACAAAACACCAAACAAAACAAAAAGGAGGTGCCGTCATTGTTGGAATGGCATTTAAGAGAGACACTTTGCAGATTTACCTGTTCCTTCCTACGGCACCTATTCAGGATTTACTTTCTATGGTAAGTCATTACTAACTGCCTGCCACTAGAGGTCATGTCTTTGCTGAGGAAACAAACGCTGAGGTGCATCAAATTTCCTTTTTTTTTGTTTAAACTGGGGACCAGGAAGAACGTAAACAGAAGAGAGTGCTCAGTTCTAGAAAACACTGAAACTAGCGTTTCTGAAAAACAAATGAAACAAGTACTTCATCTTTATTCATACTTTAATTAGATTCCAAGGGTAGAAAATAATCTGTGGAATTTACCGTACGACAGCTCAAGGACTGTGGTAAGGGATTTGTCCCATTAGCTCTGAATATGTTTACAGGTCAAAGAACATGAAGTTTAGAGAAAATAGGCAAGGTGTGGTTAGAAGTGAAAGATTACAGCATCGAGATAAGAACAGAGATGCCCGATGTCATGGTTTAGAGCTGGGCCAGCCACTCAGTGAATGACAGATGCTCTCTATTAGCTCCT
>NW_008601705.1:0-1106 GCF_000691845.1 Merops nubicus
CTGGCTGCGGGGGGGGGAGGCGGCAGGAAGGGTAGGCTTCGGCTCAAAGTCGGGGTGCCCAGGGGGTCTGGGGAGGCTGGCAGCCACAGGCTGCAGATGGGGATGTGAGGACAGCATGGTGGTGCCTGGGCAGACAGACGTGTCGCCTCCCTGGGATGTGCCACCCTGTCTTGTCACCTAGCAGGGACTAGGGGCTCTGCCAGCACCCTGCTCTTCCCAGTGCTGACCATCCCTGATTAACGTTGCCAGCTAATCACCTATGTTCTTACACAGCATTGTAGCAGCTAAACACCCATTTAGGAGATGCTTTATCGTTGTGAGTCCTGGGGACTGCAGCAGGTCGAGGCTGCCTGTGCCACCTGCAGGTACCCCGTGCCACCCCACCTACAGCACCTGCTGCTCACCTGCTCTAATTCTGGGTAAACCAGCCCAAAATGTGCCGTTATTGTGCAGCTCCAACTTCTAGGGAGGGAATTGGTCACTTGGACCTCCCTTCTAGGGAGGTCCTTGGCACAGGGTAGTGGGACTGAGGTCCAGGAAACATGGAAGCCAAAGCAGAGTATTAACAAGAAACAGGACATCCCAGTTTTTTAAAAACTGGCCATTAACCATGCTAAGGGAATAGATAGGGAGCTGATGTCCAAGCCTGGGGAGCAGGTCTGCCCCTCGCCTGCCCCTGACTGCCCTGCTCAGGCTGCAGTGGTGGGGTCAGTGCCCAGCATGCAGCTCCAGGGCAGTGCAACCAGAGAGAAAAGGGAGGGCTTGAAAACTGAGGCAGGTCTTGTGGTGCACGCCAAAAGAGCGGTGTGAGTGAGCACCCTCCCCGCGGTGGGTGCCAGCCCAATGTGAGCAGGTGGCGGGAAGGAGCCACGTGCCCAGGGAGAGGGCCTGGCACCCAGGGCGACTGTACGATCTGCCAGCGGTGCTGCTGTGCCCACAGGCCACTGGAAATTTTCAGAAACCGTATCCCCAGTCCCCTCGTGGGTGTGAGTCCCTGTATCTGTGCGTGTCGGTGTAGATATTTAGGTGGCTGCTCCCCCTGAGCAGGGGGTGGGGGGCCAGAATGGGCTGGCCGGAGTGCCCCAGCTCTATTGGCTGCCCCATGG
>NW_008601705.1:1221-1506 GCF_000691845.1 Merops nubicus
GAGTCAGGAGCTCAGCAGAGGGGACGTGAGCAGGGGGAGCCCTGAGCCCCCTGGCACTGCCTGCAGCTGCACTACTGAGGCTGGGGGGCTCTCGGCACCCCAGGGTGGCACTAAACCGTGCTGTCCAGCTAAAGCCTCAGGCTGCCCAGCAGGGTCACAGCTATCCCCAGCATCGGTGGGGCTGGGGCTCTGCACTCAGGGTGGTCCCAGACCAGAGCGGGGATGCAGCAGCCCCCACAGTGCCCGTCCCAGGAGTGGCTCAGGGCCGGCAATGCCCACAGGCAA
>NW_008601706.1:0-682 GCF_000691845.1 Merops nubicus
GTCTGAACATCCGTAGGTCCTTCAGCTGCTCCTCACAAGATTTGTGCTCTAGAACCTTCATCACCTTTGTTGCTCTTTGGACACACTCCAGCACTTCAACGTCCTTCTTGGAGTGAGGGGCCCAACACTGACCCCAGTACTCAAGGTGTGGCCTCCCCAGTGCCCAGTACAGTTAGACCTTTGTCATTGTCCAGTGGTGGACTGTAGTACCCAGCTGTGCCCAGGAAGAAGCCAGGGCGCGTTGGGGTTCCTGGCACGTACACCCAGACGGTGATGGGAGCTGGCGCTCTGCGTGCTCCTCTGCTGAGGTGTTAATCTCAAGGGTTATCTCGGCGCGTTCCGGCCCGGCGGGTCCCTGGCACTGTGGCTGTGACACGGGGCTGGCTGAAACAATTGGGCGCCACAGTTACAGGCAGGGCTGGGAGCTGCTCCCAGAGCACGCTGTGTCCCGTGCACGTGGAGCAGAATTAAATCCTGGGCAAACAGGGAAATGCTCTTGCAGCCTGGCTCAGCTCCGCGGGCAAGGAGCGGCCGCTGGCCTGTGACGTGTCCTCTCTGCCCCACGGCTCCTCGAGGGGCATGACCGAGCTGCAGAGGCCAAGCGCTGGCATTGCCCGGCTGGCGTGGCTGAGAGCCAGCCCTGCGGGCAGGTTGCCCCGGGGGGTCCTGCGGCACAGGGGCC
>NW_008601707.1:0-364 GCF_000691845.1 Merops nubicus
GGGGACATGGAGAAGGTTGGGGGGACATGGGGACAATGAGGACATGGGGACATGGGGAGAGTGGGGACAATGGGGACAGGGGGACAGGGGGACAATGGGGACATGGGGACAGTCTCTGTTGACGTCCCCCAACATCTGTACGGTCTCTGTTGATGTCCCTCAACATCTGTACTGTCTCTGTTGATGTTCCTTGATTTCTCCATGTTATCCATTGATGTTCCTCAACATCTGTACGGTTTCTGTTGATGTCCCCCAACATCTGTATGGTCTCTATTGATGTTCCTCAACATCTGTATGTTCTCTGTTGACTTTCCTTGACGTCTCCATGAAATCCATTGACGTTCCTCAACATCTGTACGGTCTC
>NW_008601707.1:466-686 GCF_000691845.1 Merops nubicus
GACATCCCTCAACATCTCCATGGATTCCATTGATGTCCCTCAACATCTGTATGGTCTTTATTGATCTTGCCCAACATCTGTACGGTCTCTGTTGACGTCCCTCAACATCTGTACGGTCTCTGTTGATCTTCCCCAACATCTGTACGGTCTCTGTTGACGTCCCTCAACATCTCCATGGATTCCATTGACGTCCCTCAACATCTGTATGGTCTTTATTGAT
>NW_008601708.1:0-41198 GCF_000691845.1 Merops nubicus
GCCCTACCCCAGCCCAACCAGGGCATAGCTGTAAAATTATTTCTGGATACAGGTCCTCATCTTGTGAACAGTTGGTAATTTCTAACAATATTCTCATTGAAAGACCAAATGCTGGCAACAAGGTCAGCAGTTCCAGAAACACAATACTAAAGGTAAAGTGAATATCACAAGCTTCCTGATAGTCCTTAAACTGTTTCAACAGTTCAGCCCTTGAAGTTAAAAATAGAGGATTAAAGGAGCCTCAGTCTGACTTGATTAAGCCTGCTGTGGATTTGGAGCAATGCCATAAAAGACACAAGATTTCTCATGATGTGACTTCATTGTAAAATGTGAATACTGGATTCAAGAGTTTTAAATGAAGTGATGTTATATACTGTAAATGTTTCAAGTAATGTTTAAGAAAGAAAAAACATTAAGACAGTGGTATAAAACATGGGCAGCAACAGAAATGGAAGAAAGAAGTTCTCTTGATGTACAGTCTTAGGCACTGGCATTCAACCTGAGGCAGCCCTCGATAATGTTAAATGATCAAGAGACAACTAGATCTACTTTGCAGAGACTGAACTATCCACATCCACCGTGACTTTTCTGTAAACAGCCCTGCTGTTGATCCTATGAGACGATAATGTGGAGGGACAGGTAATAGCTGTTGTTCACAGGACATTCCTAGTGAGCATAAACAAGTTCTAACTTCCAGACAGTAGAAAGAAATAGAAAATATTGTGGTTGTTACAACTGAAGAAGTTTGGAGCTGACACATCAATGTGTTTGTGGCTGATTTTGACTTTTCCATGATGTATTATGAAAACTCTTTCTTGTTGGTATGAGGTTTTTGGAAGCAGGTAATGGCTGTGGGTTTCTCTCCAACAAGGCAGCTCACTTGGGATTTGCTGCCAGAACAAGGCTGATTATGCGATGATTTAACTCATTTAGGGCAATGTGAAACCCTCCACCTTTCAGGCAAGTGTTATGCCAGGGTGCTCTTTGTTCCAAAGAAAAGAGAAAGACTCTGCTCTTTCCTCTTGAGCAGTTTCCAGAAATTTAAGATGACTTTCATTTAACTTGAGATCCGTAAGTTCATCAAATCATGATCAATGATAAATACTTTTGAATTGTGACTGGCTTTTTGAATGCTGTTATTCCAGGCACACTGAGCAGTTTTGGTTCAAAGTGAATGTTTGGGGTCAGGCTGAGCTGATTTTCCCGTAGCAGCCTCCTGGTGCCTTTGTGCTGAGAGTCAGAAGGGTGTTGGTAACACCCATGTTGTGAGCACCACTGAGCAGTGCTTGCACAGCACCAAGGCTCTTTCCAACGTTCTCCCCCCAGTGGGATGGGGGGGCAGGAGCCTGGGAGGAACATAACCAGGACAGCTGACCTGAACTGACCAAAGGGATGTTCCAGACCATATGATGTCAGCTCAGCTATAAAGCTGGTACAAAGGAGGAGGAGAGGGGACTACTCCTCAGTCCTCCGGAAGAACTGCTGCGTGTTTTGGAGCCCTGCTTCCCAGCAAGGGCCACGCATCGCCTGTGGATGGGACATAGAGAATAAGTCTTTGGTTTTGCTCTTTGCTGCTGTGTATGGCATTGCTTAACTTTTGCTTTCTAGTTAAACTGCCTTGTTTTTTTTTCACTCACAAGGCTTCTGTCTCCATCTTATTTTCCCTTCCCCTTTTGCTCTGTGGAGGAAGGAGAGGAACGGGGGAGGCTGATCGAGCGGCTTGGTGGGCATCACCTGCTCAGCCAGGGTTAACCCACCACAGTGAACTACATCAGTCACCAAAATTGGATATATATTGCTAGGGGAAGACCTTCCTTCTCCCTTCCCTAGAAGTAAGCAGTATATGCCAGCATGTATTTTTACAGTATTTGTTTTGTAAGAACAGTTTCTCATTTTCACTCATTTGAGAATTGAATTAGTTTTTGCTGCTGCTTCACTAACTTCACAGGACATTTCCCCGCAATCATTTAACACACTATTAAATTCCAGAGTATGTTGTCTGTACATCTGATAATTTGATTTTGAGTGATGCTTGTGTCATTACTAAGCATTTTAGTCAGCATCAGCAATGTTAGTAATACATAGCGAGGCTTTTAACAATGAGTGCAAAAAGAGATGTAGAAACGCTTGTGTATGGCTGACAGTGACCAGAATGGATTACTGCCAAAGCCATTATCTTCTAACAGCTTCTCAGGCTCAATTCACTTAAACTTGCTGCTTTTGCATTTTCATCAGCTTCTTTAGTTTCTTCTGTATAGTCCAAACTGTGCAAAATTGGATTTCATAATGCTATTTTTAAACAGTTTGCAGCTTCCAATCTACAAATCGTTAAGTACTCTGAGGATTGTGTTTCTTTGTAAATGTCTTTATATTACATGTTGTTATTCAGGGGCTACCAAATGACAGAGAAGACCTAATAGATTATTAGCTGTGGCCATCTATTTATTTTCCAGTTTTGGGCCTTGTCACCCAGGCTGTTAAAGCCATACCAGTTTGAAAGTGTCAAGCACGAGAGATCTGGTGTGGCAGAGTACCAGATTACAGAGAAATTACGCTGGCTTTAGCAATTTATCACACAGAAGATTTGTACAAAAGGTGAGAAAAAAAGAAAATCCTGTTTAATCAATAATGCAGATCTTTCTGCCCACAAATGTTCATGGTAAGGGAAAATGTGCTTGCGTCCAGGGCACCGCGTTACGAGTCCATCAACAGCAGGAAGTAGTTTGAGGTCTCCATCCCAACCCAAGGGCTCCTGGGTGGCCTCGTCTCCAGCCGCCCCCACTGGAGAGAGTGCTTGTTCTCTGTGAGCGAGTAATTGTGCTTTAATGCAGATGTATGATGTGATAGATTACAAGGAAAAAGTCCATCCAGGTTCCAGTGACTAGAAGCCAATGTGGCTTAAGTTCACCTCTGTGGATTCTGAAAGCTCACAGGCCTTGCTGTGGCTCCCTGTAAAAGCCAGCACATGCTCATATACCAATTGCTGATGATCCCAAGAGCAGGTACCATTTCTACCTACAACTAGCAAGTACAAAATACTTGGTCTGTTCCAGTTACCACCTCTTGCTCTGCTGAGTTTACCATTTGTGCAGAGAGTCACTGAAGAAAAGCTGGAGGTCTCTGTTTGCTGAGTGGGTATTGCCTATGTGAACCTTTCTGGATGTTTGTGGCAATTTGACTTCTAATTTGGTATGCCAGCAATAAGTAACTGAAGCTGTGTGCTAAAAGGAAGCAGGCTCTGCTCTCCTGCCAGTGCCATAGCTGGCACGGGTGTCATTAGACGGAGCAGAAGCATGGGAGGGGGCAGGGCTGAGGGTACCCAGCCCTGGCATCGCTGCTAAATCCCTGCTGCTGCTGAAGAGACGGCACGTGAATATGCTCGAGTTCTGGGCCTGGGTGATCACACAGCTCTCACTACTGTTTGTCTGGTCAAAATTTGGTCTAGCCTGGGATGTGGACATGAAAAAGCTAGTGCCTTTTCTACCACTTGGTCTTCAGGCCCAGGATCAGTCCCTGGTACTCTTCAGTAGCAGAAAAAAGAGCGAGTAGAGACCGTGTTGCTTTGCTTTCCTTTCTCTTTGTTGTTGTTGTTGTTGTTTTGGGCTTGGGGGGTTTGTTGGGTTTTTTTTTGGAAGGAAAAGGTCATGCACTGGGATTAGCAGAAAACCTCTTAATTTGCTGTTTACTTGGTTTTGTGTAGTTTTGGTTTCTCCCTAAAAGTCTTGTCCTAGATAATTCTCCTATGGCTTGTGAATGAGTTGCTTTGTGAACGTTTAATCCAGTGTGGACTTCAGCAGTAATTAGTAATGTAGATATTTATGGAGATGTTCTGACCTGCATTGTTCATGAATATTTCACCATAGCGGAAATTTCACACCCTATAAATCACTAATGAAAATTTCATCTCCCAGCTGCATTTACCTGACATGCTGTTAATCTTGCTGTACCCATTGGAGGCAGAATTATTGTCAGATTTGCAACACAAAAAGGAATTGATTTTTAATTAGTGACCTCAGCAGTGTAGGTTAAAAATTATTTTTTTAAATGGTGATTTAATGGCCCTTTTCACATAATGCGATCGGCTTCATTGCCTGTAGTGATGCTTTGTAGCCTGCCATTCAAGCAGATGCTTTGAAGGACAGCACAACAACTGTTGGCATTGAAGGGATCAAGGAGAAGAACAATGGTATTGGAAAGGAAGCTCTGAAAGCAAGAAGTATTGGAAAGACCCCATGAAACTCATTATCCTCTGTACTGGCAAAGCTTGAAAGGCAAAAGTGCCAGTCTCCTTGCCTTTGGTCACTTCCCAAAGTGGTCCTGAGCTGGGCCATCTAACTCTTGGATGGCATTTCATGAAGCCAATTATTACAAGATAGATTATCGTATTTGAAAAGCTCATAAATTATTTTGCCCAATTTATGAGTTGTATCCTTGTTTATTCATAATGTAATTTATGTCATTGCCAGCATTCATGTAGTCAGGCATCTCTAATTTAAGGGATAACAGAATGGCACAGCACCAAGTACACCTTCTCTGAGGTCATCACTGCAGAATAACTAAACAACTAAATGAAAAAAGTTAAGGAAATATTAGGATAGGATAGTTACTGTTCAAAATGATTGTGAAAAAGTGTATGAATCATGCCATATGAGGGAGCTGTAGCATTCTCCTTTCTTGAAAGTCATATGCTCCAGCTGCATTTTCTTATCCTGTATATTGCTGACTGCTCACAGTAGGGGAAAAAAAAAAAAAAAATTGAAACTGGTCAATGTCTGTGAAGACTTCAGCTCAGTAGATTCTGGGAAAATCTGAATTTCCAGAAATCAAGCCCTGCTTCTGAACTTGTAGGTGTGAGTACTCTTGTGTAAATAGATGCTCTCAGTATAAATATTCCAGCCAGCACCTCTGCATCCAGCTGAACAATTGTGATTAGGTAACGATAACACCGTCTCCTTCCTTCAAAGGAGGTCATGGGATTTTCACCTGAATTTTGAACACTCTGCAATTAAGGGTTCTCTGCATCCATGGTGATTCAGCCCTTGATAAGGTCAGAGGCTTCTCATGTATCTACTGTTGTGATTTTTCCTGCAGGAAGAATAACCCAGACTACCTGTGGGCTAAATTTTGAGGTCTTGCTCAGTCTTCATTGTTAAACAGACAAGTTTGCCACAATTTACCTGAGAGAGCAGGTAACTGACATGTCTAAAATAAGGTATCTCTCCACAACTGCCACAAATACAAATTTAAGAGCTTGAACCACCCAGGTTCTGCCATAATCAAACCCAGTTTCTCTGTTCATGTTTTTAGGTTTTGGAGCAAAGCTTAATTCCTGAATTTACAGCACTCATGTTTGGAAACATTCTTTTTCATGACTAACAACTCCGTCTTGTTGGAGACCACAAAGCTGTGACATGACTAAACATCCCCTTCCTGGGCTGCAGGATTTTGTCTGTTTTATAGAGGCTCATAACTGTGGTGTTATTCCCTGCCTTGAGATAACTCCTCTCTCCGAGGTACTTTGTCTGAATCAACACTCCAAAAGCAACTGTGTCTTGGTTGTACTTGCTGTCAGTAGAAACACAGGGCCCTCTCCTTTTAAGAAGGACAGAGCAAGTATCTTTTGGAGAAACAGATTAACCATAAAAGTAATTTTTGCTTTCTTAAACTGGGGAGTGTGGGTGCATGTTTGAGAGGTGTTTTAGCTGTCACAGAGGAAATGCTCTGAATAACAAAAGCAGCTGATTCTGTATATCAAATCGTATCACAGGGGGTTGTAGATCTAGCATAACAACATGATATACTGCCTCTTTGAGGGCTTGCCTATTTGTATTCTGTATAATGTGCATTTGAACGTGTTCTGGAGGTTGTAAAAGCAGTCCTGGCTGGGGATCACGTGTTTTCCAAGTCTCCATGCTCCCATACCGAGAGCACAAAAGGCAGAATGAACAAACCAGTCCCTTCCCATGACTTTGAAGGGCAGCCTCACTGTACCTCTGCTTTTAGGCAGTGTTTTTGTTTAACTAGAATCCTGCGTTGATGCAGTTTGCAAGCAGATTTGTTCACCCTGTGCTGATGTGAGAGCTCCAAGCAGCCTGTTGGTGAGTTCAGCAGACCAAACCCTGCAGGGCAAGGCAAGTTTGCAGGAATGGATCTCCAAGCTTGTATTGTCAAACACTTTGACAAAATGGCAGATGAAATTCATTGTTGATAAACGTGTAGTGATGCAGATGGGACGAAAAATACACGCAGTGATAGTCTCTGAACTAGCTATTAACTCCAAGATCTCTTTCCTGAGTGGTTTTAAAGAACTATCCAATATATTGTCTATTCAGGAGCAAAGCAGAAGCCACCTGGAATGGAATTACCAGGAAAGGACTGGAGAATAAAGCAGAAAACATTGCTGTGCAGCTGTATAAATCTGTTTTGCACCCACACTGCAAACACTTTGTCCAGTTGTGATTTCCTCCCACTCCCCCATTTCAAAAAGGGATGGTACAATGGCAAAAAGCACAGGCTTTCAGTGCTGAACAAGAGAGTGTGTGAAAACAGGTAAATGGAATCATATATTTTATGACAGTAGAGAAATAGCTGAGGTGGGGCATGATTGAGATGTATGACATGATGAGTGGCTTGGAGAAAGGGCATTGGAACTTAGTGTGAGAACAGGCCTCCTTCAGATAAAATGGTGACATATAAGATTGAGGACAACCCAGCAGTTCAACTGAGCTGTCAAACTCTACCATTTATTGTTGTGGATATTGAAAGTTAATATTGTGTCAGAGCAGGCAGGTAAACTCTCAGAGCACTTAGGTACGTTAGTGGAAGACTGGTCTAGCAAAGGCCAGAGAGCCTGTGTGTAGTGTCTCTGGAAGACTGCACTGCTGCTGAATCAGGAGATACAGCAGGGAAGTATCACTCACCTTATGGTTGTCTTACACTCATACTCTACCTTTGACATCTAGACACAAGATTCTGGATCTTTGAATCATCTTTGGTTCACCCAATACAACTTCTATGGGTTTTGTCTCTGTTAAGCTTAAATCCTCCCTAAACTCTTGTGCACAGGTTCCCCGCAGGCATTCCTAGCAAGAAGAGCTCTCCATACAGGTTAAGGAGACTACATATCCTGGCATCTGTCAGATACACTAGGAGCTTAGTACAGAAGCTTCTTCTCCAAATGTGCATCCATTTTAATGATTATGAACACAGGGGACTTGGGAGCTTGCTGTAATTTGAAGTTTCAGGAAGATATGAATCATTGAAAGACAGAAATATATTTGAGAAAACTGTTCCTTTGGATACAAGCTGGTTTGCTGCTTCACATTTCCATGCTGTGAGCTCTCAGTTGTTACTGGTGAAGCATAAACTTTTCAAGCTGAAATGTAGTCTCTCATCTTTCGTTAATAAATTTTCTCAGGAGGAGGGGCAATTGTATTTGGCTGTCAGGACAGACACTAAAACAGTTGCAGAAGCTGAAGGTTCTGCATATTCACCACAGAAGACTCCACAAGGGCAACTGAGGTCTCATATCCCTGGAGAGGTGCAATCAAATTCAAAAGCTCTTCCCCTGAAGTACTGAACCTTTTCAAAGAACAAACCCAAACCACTGACCAGAGCACCCTGCTTGTGAAGGTTCTGCCGGGATATGCGGCTGTCCTGTTTGTTGAACTGAGAACTACCCTTGGCCTGATGGATCCAGATCTTGCTGTCTTCCTGTTATGGAAACATGCTTTTGATCCAGACAGAACCTCGACCAGGCAGTCGGACAGGGGGATGTGAGATGTTGCTGTAATGCTGCACATTTCTGTGGCTGATGCTTTTCACATGGAAGAACAGTCAGACATAAAAACAGAAGAACTGATCTCAAAATACGGTTTTGCAAATCAAAAGCCTTGAGACATCTGTTTAAATCTTGACTATATCATGAGCTAATATAGATATCCTAGACAGAAATCAGGTTTTCTGGCTGCCCAAGTTGATGTATTTATTCTTAAAACAATGTCACTCCCTTCAAAAGGGCAGAAGGACACTGTTTATAAAGTTATCTTCTATACTAAAAAAAAATAGAAAATAATATTTTCTACCAAAGCCAGACCTTGAACATAAACTTCTTAGTCAAAGTCAGTAATCAACCAGAGGTGAAAAGGTTCTTAGCTTGTAAACCAACATAGGGAGCTTCCCTCATGACTGCTCAAGGATTTCTTTGAAGAGATGGGGAATTGTTTTATTCGTATCTGAAAACTTTGGTGACACCAATAGAAGGAGAGATGACACTGCACGAAGGGCTAACAACAACACATAGATTATGATGAGTTTTTCCAGGATATTTTTGTTCACATCTCATTTCAGATAGATTTCTAAAAGCTCAGTAGGTCAGTCAGAGTACCAAGACAAAAGCAATCTGAAAAATCCTCAGAAAAACAATCTCAGGTTTAAAAACTGGAGTCTACATATTTATGTGTCTTATTGGACTAGTTCAGATACGTGCTGTGCCATATAAACTAATGTATTTTATGTAATTCTTGGAGGCCTTCAGTGTGTAAGGGAAAAATTTATGTAATTTGGCTGAGGAAGTCACAAAGACTAGCAGATAGCAAAAAATGATGGGACGTTCTAAGAAGGAGAGGACTTAGTGTGTGATAAATGGGTGGTTTTCTCTGAAAGAATGTCACCTTAGCTCATTTAGACTTCTGACTGTTGAGGTTTATTATATACGGAATGGGGAAAAAAATCTCACAAGCATAAATCTTTAGAGAGTTTTTCATAATTGGCAATTGGTCCAGACATAAATGCCATATTCCAAAAGTGCTGAGAGCATTTGAAGCCAAGATTTTAATCTGATCATGGGATTAGCCAAAAAATTAAGGTTGCAATTTATGTTTCAGACTCTGTATAGTTCATTAAAATGAATCAAAGGAAAAAGAGCCAAAGGAGCCACAGAAACCACCAAGGACTGCTCAGTCAGGTCACTACTTCAGTGCTTATTCAGAATTGTGCAGTAAAAGTGGCCTTGATAGTTGGAAAGTCTGGGTGATAAGAAAGAAATTGTGGCCCAAATCCTTTCTGTTTTGTTTTCTGATTCATTGATGACTTTGAGAAGGGCAACATGAGCTGAATCCTGAAGCAAGAGGCTTTTTCACTACTTTCCTTCTTGAACAGCAAAGTGAAAGGGAAAGCAGAGGGAAGCTCTCCCTTCCCACCTGAAGACCAGCAAGCTGGTGGTTATGCTAAACTGATTTATAGATGACTAAGCAAGACTCTTACACAGCTCAATCTCTGCATATTGTGATATCCATCTACCTTTTGAGCATCAGCAGTTGTGCTTTGGCTGGATCAGTCTGTGAAGCAAAAAAATGCATCTGACTTTGTGCTGGAAAGGGCCAGGAGCACCCACACAGTTTGTTGCACCATTGCAGGGCTGAGGCAGATAACAAGATCTGCAGGAGTGCCATGTCCTGCAGCCATAGACAAATGGGTATTTTATTACAGATGTAACAAAGCTGTTAGTGGCATGTACAAAGGGACTGACACACTTCAAAATCTGTCCTTTCTAGGCTGCTGTGTTCCAGCAATACATATCCAGAAAGTGATTTTTTTTTTTCTCTTGCTCTGTGTGGTTTCCCTGTGTGAAAACAGTCTCCAGTACCCAGATCTTGGAGTTGGTATCTAGCCCATCTGATGACTTCACAAGACACCAGAACAACTGAACGCTTGGTCTCTGCCATGCCTTTTGCAGCAGTTTGTCACACGTAACTGGCTCTCCTGCCCCCTAGTCCTGGGTGGAGCTGTCAGTGTCTCTATACTTCTGTGGAGAAACATGAAGGGACCGTTGGTTTTGTAATGCAGGTGTGGTGGAAACCACAGTCTCAAAATCCTTCTTCCCTTGTGCTAAAACTGAGAACCTGCAAAAGGTGCTCAACCAATTAAGAAAAGACTGGGAGAAGATAAGGAACTGGGTTCAAAGAGGAATTGAAGCCTATGAAGATACAGAGAAATTTCCCAATAGCTTCCCAAAGGCACATAGGGAAAGTCAACACTGTTCCCATGGGAATTAGGCACTCAGCCTAAGAACTTCTGAAAATTCTTGGAGATGTATGTTAATTAATAGCATATTTAAGCACCTAAATATAGATGACCTTTGTGGGCTGAAAGACCTTGGTCTGGAAGCAGACCTGGGAGAAGGGGATTGTGTGAACATATTCCATCTGTCTTGAAATGGTAGTTGGAGTGATGCTCCAGCTCACAGCCTGGCCATGATCTTCTGTAAACTGTTCTGATGCTAAAGGAGGTTGCTGCCAAAAGTAGTAACAGTAAACAGAATGCTCTACAAGATATTTGTTCTCCTTTTATTCCTGGTTGTGGGAAGAAGTGCAGTGAAGGCAGGAGAGGTTCAAGGTTTGGTGAGCTGGAGCAGCTCTGGCTCTACTGGTAAATGTAGTCTGGTAAGGGCATTAGTGGGAAATGTGTCTACTGGAGTATTATCCATGTAGTGAGTCCTATGAAAATCTGTCCTTGGCTTGTTAAGTCCTGTGAGCTTAGATAAAGATGGTGACCAGGACTCTGCAGAACCAGTTCTGCTCTGTTGTGCCAGAGAAGTGTCTGTGTGAGAGGAAAAAGCCCAGAGTGTGTCTGCTCTTCCTTTCCACTGTTGTCCCATTTCTGGTTGTAGCTGAACCAGCTAATGGTCTGGAGCATTCCTTTGTACAAAGCAGTCTGCCTTCAGGTGTACTCAAAGTTTCTGTAAGCTTTCCTGATATAAGGAAACAAGAAAAGCTGCCCTGGAAAAATCTGGATCCTTCTGAGTCTCTCCCCCAGTAGCTATCTTAGGACTTAATTTTAGTACAATTTATTGTAGTTACCCATCAGACAATAGGATGATAGCTTGCTGCAGCTAAAATATGTATTGGGGAAAAAAATGTTTTTTCCAAATTAGATGCAGTCCTAAAATAGAAAGCATTCATTTTTTAATGATGTACTTAGCACATAATTCAGGAAGAGTTTAAATGCACGTGTCCTTTCCCTGTTTGAAACAGAGGCTTTCAAAACCTGTGTCCCAGGGAGAACCTGCCCTGTCCACTCTCAGCCTGGCTGCTCATCCCACCCTCCCCAGCTG
The DNA here is from genome assembly GCF_000691845.1 of Merops nubicus. Lineage (NCBI taxonomy): Eukaryota > Metazoa > Chordata > Aves > Coraciiformes > Meropidae > Merops > Merops nubicus. The sequence goes on from NW_008601708.1 coordinate 11,114, forward strand.
TGGGACAGAGCAGCCATAGCTCAGCTCAGGGCAGGGGCACTGGTTCTCCCGGGCACCACAGTCTTTCCTTAGTCCTTGCTGCCAGCTGGGAGCACTCTGTGAGCACTGTACTAGCAACGTACCAGCTGGCCGAGATTCCCAGAGCTGGGTAGGGTATAGAAAAGGGAGCAGAGGACTAGAAGGGGAGAGAAATTGAAAACAGATTTAAAGTGTTCATTTAGATTTGAGTAGTAATTATAACATTTTAAATTTTTTTTAGTTCATCTTTCCTGCTTAGCTGCTCCAGTTTTTATCGTCCCGTGGCTCTGTGGCTGCATTGCTTAAGGGCTATTTGAGTTTGTAGCTTTCAAGATGGAATTCAGACTGGTTTGTGAGAATCCTCACCCTATCCCTATCTCCTACTCTCTGAGTGTGATTTCTTTGCTAATTTTACCTTTTCCCCATTCTTTGTGCATTCTCTGTTTATTTCTGATATGCTTTTTGGAACGATTATTCACCTAGACTTAGAGCACTCCATAGTTTTTTTTTTCTTTCTCATGCCTGTGACAGAAGCTCTTGGGATTTCACCATCCTGAATTCAAGGGCTTCCAGGCCATCCTACAGCCCCAGACCCTGAACACATTGGCTCAGATGGCTTCTAGGCTCTTCAGTATCTCAAAGGTTTTCCTTACAGGCTTGGTTTTGTTTATCTTTCCATTGAATTTAAACAAAATAAACTTCTTGTTACTTAATGCCATTTTTCACAGTGAAGTCTTCTGTCATGTCCTCATTACTTAGAAAACCAAGTCTAGAATAGCAAAAACTCATCTTGGTTCAGTGTCTCAGTATGTTGAACTTTGTGTATCTCACATTAATAAAGGTCTTCAGAAATGCACAGAAAACCTCTTCCCAGCCTCCATGAAAAGTAAATCCAGCTAAATCACCTTTCTGCATTTCAAGGCTTTCCTGTTGGTGGTTTGTTAATATAATTTAATCATGCATAGAGAATGAAACATTCTGATCTTGTCTTTACCAGTGTCTCATGTTACACTATCAGATACTATTACCCTGTTGCCAGCCTGCATTCCCTGCCCCATGCTCAGTGTTAATTTCCTCCCATAATTCTTCCATTACAGAGCTTTCAAATTGCTTTCTCTCAATTTGTCTGGCATGAATCCATTCAGCTGACCCCTGCAAAACATACGTACTGCTTTGAATCCTGATTGTCAGTGAAGGGTTTACAAACTCCTATTCCCCAGGCTTCTCCCTGGTCCTCCCTGAAGCAGACGGTGTCCCTTAGTTTGCTCTGAGCGTGTCCTGCTGGATTCCAGTGGGGAGCATTGCTTCGCTCTGCCATACAGCATCCTCCAGAACTAACAGCGTTCAGATCAGAGCTTTCAAGACTGGGCACGTAGCATTTTCCATTCAGATCACCCTCCCCTATCTGCTTTTGATGTGTTATTCTTGAGGGAAGGTTTGGTGACTAAACATTAGCAAAGCAGTGGCTGTGGCGGGCGTCCATGAGTCAGTGTTAGCTTATTCCTTTGTAATGGAATAGATGTTGAATCAAAACATATTTGATGGTAACAGAAATGATAGTGCAGCTGTATTATAGCCATGATTTATAATGGAAGGTGAAGATATGCTCCTTACTCATCCTTCCTCCCTTGCAGCACACAATTTTGGAAGGCAAACCTGAAGGGGAAAGCACTGGCAAGCAGAACAACCATGTGCAAAATGCCTGTCACTGGGAGAGCTGGTGCATCCCAGGGTGTTTGGCAAAGGAGGGCATAGTGTTGGTGGCATTTGTTGGATTGAGGACCGTTGTGTTGCTTTGCCTTATTCCTCTGCACAAAGCAATTTCATGGGAATGTCTTTGGGTTTATCGTGACCTTATCAGACAGATGACTTTTTATCACAAATTTTTCTGTGAAAAAAAATTTCTACCTAAAGAGGAAAAGAATACAGTGTCTCTTTTCCCCTTTTCACTTCTTTTTTCTCTTTACCTGACCTCAGATGAAGAAAACTCACAATTTACATGGACAAAGAGAAGAAAGGGCCTAGATTTACAAAGCAGTGGGAATTTTATCAGGGTGCCTGGAGTTGAGGAGAGATCATCTAATTCTAATGCAAGAAATGCCAAGGAATTCAGTGAAGTGGTACATGAAAATATAAATGTTTGCTCTATGCCTATGCAATTTGTGGAAGACCAGCTTAGATCTGGCAGTTGAAATCACTGGCACAATTGATGCTGCCAAGAAAAAAGCAGAAGCAGCAACCAAACAGTCAGCTGCTGAGCCATGGGGCTCATTTCCTGCAGCAGCTGAGGCTGCAAGAGGCACACCACTGTCATCCGTGGTGGAAACACTGGTTTGCAAAAGCACTCACCATCAGTCTGCTGAGATCATTAATTACAGTGACTGCACAAGATAATGCTAATAATTATATTAATAATGTTGCTAACCGCACGTATAATAGTAGTATTCAGAGATCATTTTCCTGGATGGAGTATAAGTGAGTGATTAGGAGAGACTTAATTGATGCTGGGGGTGTTGTACTGGTAGCAGATAGTGGGACTCCCCAAATGCCTGAGATTGGCTGCATGTCATGGCTGGTGTGGACTGCTGGGGAGGATGTGGTAGGGCTGTTGTTTTAAGTAGATAGCAGTTGCTGTATCATTTTTCCTTATACCTCCCAAAAAATTGGAAGATGATCACATTCCCTCTTGATCAATCTCTTTCCTGGAGAGATCTCTTTGAAATATGAAACTCCTGGGTGATGCAAATCACTCATTTGTTACGAGTAATTCTCTCAAACAGTGAATTTTAAATAAATTAGAAAGAAGTCACTCCAGTGATGGAGTTTAACCCACACTTTTTAGTGACCTTGAGAATGAACTCACTGTTTGCTGGAGTATAAAACAGATTTGTTTGGGCACCATCCAGCCATTGCATGGGAGTGCTAGCAGCCATCCTAAGTAATAAGGGTCTTTGTGCCAAAGGCTGAGATGGTGAGAATCCCTAGCTGAGAGTGAGACCAGACCTGTGTAGTTTCAAACAGAAGTGACTGGGCATCACACAAGCTGATTGTGTCCTGTTTCTTGTGCAGCTCTGTTGCCTCCCTTGTCATTCCTTGCAGTAGATGCAGTGCTGGTATTGCAGTGGGGGTTTCTCCACACTATGCTTTGTTATGAATCATCTCTGAAACCCAAATCAGGATAAAATTTGCAGATGGCTTTTGCCCAGACTAGTCACTGTGAGGTGAAGGGTTGTAACCTAGTGCAGAGGGCTACAATGCATCCCACGTCTGTATTGCTGGAGGGTAGCACCAACAGCATTGTCCTGGTGAGGGCTTAAGCTCATAGGGAAGTTGAACGAGACAGTCTAGCTTTGCTCAGGGAAAAATGATAATGTTGCTGAATTCTGATATGAACAGATTGTGCCTTGCATTTTACATCTTTCACTCAACTTCACTGTCAAAGCTGCTATTAAAATGAATTAAAAGACTTGCTTCACTTGGGTTAGCTTGGTGTAACTCTTCCTCTTAGTCATTTACTAATTCCAGGTGACTTGTGAATCCAAATGCAAGTAAAGTGTAGGTACCTAAGCAAACGTCAGGGATCTTCAGTGCTGTCAGGACCCTGACCCACGGAAGCCCGGGGTGCAGATTTGCTATGAGCAGTTGTCTGCCATATAACTGTTGACCTGGCCTTTTGGCAAAACAGGCCTTTGCAGTGTGCTGGTGTGACAGCCTCTCTGTGCACGAGATAACAGCTGTGTCCACTCCCAAAATACTGTTTCTCCCCAGATATTTCTTTCCTGCACTACACTATTTAGCTAGTAACTACACAAATGTCACAGATCCCTTTAAGCACAGTCCTTGGCTTTAAATCACTCCCAAATCCAGACAAAACCACCTTATCCTCAAGCTGTAACCTGCAATGGCTGCTAGAGATATTATACTTTTGGCCTTTGACCCTTTATCAGATTTAATTGGAGTTTTAGCTCATTGCTTACATTAATGAGCACTCAGCATTAGGTAGCCCAGCACAGGCCTCCCACTAATCAGCTGCTGGGTGTTATCAGGAATCAGCCTCGACTGCCTGAGCAGCCACATCCCCAGCTGCCCCGTCTGCGCAGAGCTGTGCCCCTGCGGCTGTCCAGGACCCTCCTCTGCACTCTGCTGCTATTGCAGTCTTGCTTTTTGCATTACTGTTCACGTTGTGTTTACCCCCTGCTCCACTGTAGTGCAACAATAATTCCCTGTCCTGCTCCTTGGTTTATAAACACTTTTTCTACCTTCCTATCAGAATTATTGCCTGTCTGGAAGCTATAGTTTTTTCATCTTGGCTTGTGCCCTCTTTAACACCCAGTCCTACCTTAATTACCCATGGCCTTCACTTAGAAGAGCAAGTCCTCCATCCCTGTGTACAGAATGACTGCTGCAGTACCTGGTGCTTTCTTTGGGGAGGAAGGAGCTATCTCATGTATGACCTGGTTTTCTCAAGCAATGACCAGTTTTATTCTATGTTTGCTTCCAAGTCTGAGGTATAGAATGGTTTAGGAGTTTAGCTGTGTGATAACTATTTGAGCCCTGCCAAAAACAGAAAGGAAAAACTGGTTGTAGTCCACCTGATTTTGGTAATTCAACTGGAAATTAATTTGTCAGCAATACAACTAGGGGAAATGCAGTGCACCTGATCTGCATGAATGGAGTAAGGGAAAATACACAGCATTCTGATTTGAATTAATATTGATCCCACTAATAGGAATCAGAGGACCAAAATAAATTACATAAATGGGGTTAATCAAGACGAAAAATTTCCAAGGAGTAGCCTTGTGTTAATGGAGCTGATTTTGTTGATGTCAAGTAAAAAGACAGAGAGGGATAACAGACCACCTGGGAAAGCCACTGGGCAGTGCTGCCTCCTGCTCTGACTCTCAGGATTGCTGAGGTAGGAAATTATGTCTGAGGACACAAGATATGACTTTTTAAAAAAAATCTATTTTTTTGCTGTTTTCCTGGTCTCTCTGTGAAAATACCCAAAAGCCTGTGACTGCCAACGTGACAGCTCTAGATCCATTTGCCTGGGGAGTCTCCCCAGGTTGCAGGTGTCAGTACCCTTTGCAGGCAGGGAGCTCTGGTAACACTGTGGGCTGTGCCTGCGAGCTGTGTGCTCCTGCAGAAGGGCAGAGCAGCAACACATGTGGCCTGCAAGCAGGTAGGGACCAACAGGAGATGGGGACAAGGCATTCGGTTCCGAGCTTCTTGGCAGCAGACAGAAAGAGCAGATAATGTTTTAAAATTCTACCCATACGCTCAGCCCTTGCTACATGTGACATTGCTGAACAGATGTTGTTTAATCTGTTAAGTCCAGCTGCTGAGTGCTGAACTTCCCTCCCCTGGGGAGGGAGGGAATGATTACAGGAGGAGCAAGTTCTGGGCACGCTGTCCTGGTGGCTGGGACACGATCTTCTCCCAAAGACCTGAGTATACATTTCACAACGTTTTGTTGTGCAGGTGGCAGAGAAGAGCAGTGACACTCATGGGATTTGTGCAGTACAGCTTGTGAACGTGTTTGCTGTCTGGGGGCAGCTTCCTATGGAAACAGAGCACTGTGACCGCTGTCTTGGTAAGCAGGACAGAGGAAACAGAGCTGGTTGTGTCTCCATTTGCCAGGTGGTATCTGCTGTTTTTTGGGAGGAGGCATTCAGGAAACTTCACTTGCAGAGGAATTGATACACAGAGTGGAAGTAAGACTCAGGCCAACCTTTTCTGCTGTGGGAAAATCTGTCATGGTAAAAACATTCAGTCCCACCCATGCTCTCATCTCTTGAGTCCTGTCATAGCCAGGCACCAGAAGTACTTGAGATCCTGTATGTCATGGTGTTCAGAGCAGGTTTTCTAAGCCTGGGCTTCAAAATGGCAATGATGGCTAATGGTCTGCTTATTTCAAACTGTTCAAAACACGTTTGGAAACTGCTTGTTACTTCTGCAGCTCATCAGATCAAGAATTTGTTTCCATTCCCTATGTAGCTCTGTCATCTGAAGCTCAGATGTCTACCTGAGTGCATTCAGAGAGATCCAGCACATAACACTGGGGCTTCCCTCCGATCAAATCAGGACTATGGCATCCCCAGTCCCACCAGTTAGATCCATGCCCTCCCTTACTGAGGCATTATGTCACCTTCTCCCACCACTGCTAGCTCCAACAGCAACTGTGGTGAATAAATTTCAGAAAGAGAGTGTGGTGAAAAAATACTAAACAAAGTTTGACATTCACTGAATCTGCTCCTGGAGACAATGAAACAGTTCAGGGAATTTGGACATGTCATTTCCAATCTTTCTAGTTCAGTTCCATTTTTACTATATAGACTTTATTTAAATGTCTGAGATGGCATCAAACATTGCTATTACTGGGTGTGGAGCTGGACTGGATTGTTGTTTGTTAAATGTATTGCAGAATGCTACTTGTTCTTGAAACAAAACATTTCTTCTTGACATTTTTCTGACATTATAACTTTAGTTAATCTAACTTCATGTTACATTAGTACTTTCTTGCATATTTAATGCATTTCAGTTTTGCCTCTGCAGCAGGTGTCAAATTCTTCAGACAAAACCTTCAAATAATATAGAAAGTGTAAATCTTCATTAAAAAGTTATAAAAATATTATTTCTGATATTTTCCCCTGGTAGTGATTTCCTTGTGTTTAGTAGAGAGCTTTTGTGCTGTTGTGCTCTAGGCTGCTGTGAACACATATTCAAGGTACATAAAAGAAAACTTGACATAGTGAGTCTATAAAATAACATGGATTCATAATAACTGAAAAGGTACATTATCCCAAATACTCAGAAACAAATCTTCCCTATCCATTAACTGTATTGTTATTAGCAGGACATTTGCTATCAAAAAGGAATAAAAAGAGTCAATATGGACATCTTGAAAATATTAGCTGGAGGAATGCCAGAAAGTGAAGAGCAAAGTGTGCACATATGCAGTGTGCAGATGTTCTCTGCTGCATTATATGGCCAACAGAAATGTGCAAAGACAGTTCTGTTTAGCATCGCATCAAGTCAGTAATTTGCATTTAACAGTCCCAAGGTCTTCTATCACTCCTCTATTCCTTCTTCATTTTCACAGAAAATCTTTCCAACATTATAATAATTTCTTAGAGCTTTGAAGTAATGTATGCCCAAAATAATCTTCTGACTACTTGAGATAAATGCAAAATGCCACCGTGTAATAAAGAAATAAAGTTTTCAGCAGAAGAAAGCTATTTTGCCTGCCTTGAAGGTACTCTTTGCCTATGGTCTGTGCTAGAAAAACATCTCTCAATCATTTTTCTCCCATTGCAAATGCCCTGGAACTGCTGTACCTCCATCTTCTTCTGGTACATGGATAATTGTTCTCTGGGGAACTGCAGTAGTGTAGTTGTCCCCAGTTACTGAGCTCAGTTGAGTGGTAAATATATAGTATTTAACAGTTTGTGCTTTATTAGGGGGGTTGAGGGGGGGGGCAGGGCAAGGGGAGTCAGATTTGATAAGGAAATTATGTCCTCTGAATTTCAAGTTCTATGGAATCACTTAGGCTGTCATTAGAGCTCAGACCACTTGAGAAACTCATGTGGTGAAAGCAGAGGAATGGAGATCTGACCATACCCCTTCTCAGTAATATCAAAAACTACCAGCTGGAAAAAGGTGACCAGGGTAATTTTTTACAACTTAAAGAAGAAAGTAAAGGAGAAATGTCTTGGATCTTTCTTGGCTTTGCAAATATGGAAGAAGTCTTTCTGTTCCAACATTTAGCCTCTTGTGCCTCCAGATGAGGCCATCACCTAGGTTCAGAAGATCCTGTGGAGTGAAAGGGAACAAGAACACGTTCAGGCTTTGATTCAAAAGCAGTCAACATCACTCTTCACTGCTCACAGCTTGTGCCAGGCTTTTTTACCAATATAAAGAAGGGGCAAGATCTATTTCTCCTTTGACACACAACCTCTTCTGATACATCAGCAGAAGGTGCAGGTGCGTGAGAATCAGGGTCACTATGAAAACACAAAATGCTTGACATCCTGGCTGTGTCTTATATCCCCCTTGTACCAGACCAGCTCAAAAAGCCTCAATTATTGTGACACCATGAAGCCTGGAGCTTCTGGTTTTGAGCAGGGACCTGTGACAGAGCTTTGCCTCCAGTTCTGCAGGCACCAGGTAGATGCAACAAGACTGGTAGAAGAGTTCCCTGAACTCTGGGCCCCATTTGTTGCCAGACCAACATTCTTCCCATTAGTTCGTGATTTGTAGAAGACAGCAGAATAGCTTGGCTGGAAGGATGACGTACGAATATGTGAAGTATTGAACACACTGCATGAAAAAATAATCAGTTTCCAAAACTGGTAAATTGAAAGCTGTGCCTGTAGAACCCTCAGAATATGGAATATTGTAATTATTGCTATTATTAATTGACAGGCCATGAATTAATTAATTGCCATTTGTACAGAAGTGCAGAGGCTTGTTATTTTAGCCAGCTGCTTTTTAGCTGACTGTTACCATCACAAGGTGTCTGACACAACAGGCAGGATCACCACTTGTCAGGTACCTGGCAAAGGGTGTGGGGGAGATGTCTGAGAGAGAAAGCTTCCTTCAGCCCACCTCCACCTTACTCTTCATGCAAAAACGAAAATTCAATATGACAAGTATTTAAAGTGCTAATGCCTGATCATTCGGCATTATGAGGGGTAGAAGCAGAAATTTCTTCAGGCCTGACATGTTTCTGGGTGTGGCCATGGCTAGTCTAAATTCTCACACTAAGGTATTCAGCAGGGTTTAAAGCTTTTCCTTAACACTTAAGTAGGAAAGAATGGTAACCCGTGACCTGGGTGCTCACAGGTGAAATGTCCTTAATGTCCTTCATACTCCTCTGTCTTTTTGGAATAACTTGTTTTTGCAGAGAACTTTTGCTGAAGTGAAGATTAGGCTGATCTTAATTTTATCCCTTCACTGTGAATTCAGAGAGCTGCTTGGCACATGCCTGTGTTTTGTTTCCTCGAGCATGTCCAGGGAACACTGCACCACTGGTGCTAACTAACAGCTGGAATGTCACTGTCTCCTGGTACATGTCACTTATTATATGATGCTGCCAGTGGGAAAACCAGAATCTGGGGGAGAATTTCATGCCTGAATTTTGAGCTGTAGCAAAGATGAGGTGCCTGTGGTCCGAGGCAGAATTTTTCAGATATCTGAGTTTTGTTTGACTGAGAGTGTGGGACCAGCCTAAGCCTCCTTAAACATTCACAGCCCTGGGTAAAGGAAACCCCGGTCTGAACTCTCTAAGCTGTGTGCATTTGTTGACCATTGTGTACTTGCTGGGATGCTGTGACTGCAGGGCCAGACTGGGGGCAAAGCCTGTAAGCAAGCACAAAGCCACAGGAAGACTTTGCAAGAAGCAAGTGTGGATGTAAGACCAGGGGCAGGAGGTGTAAAGGAGAATGAGATGCCATGGTGTGGAAGTGGGAATGCAGGGATGGAGGAGCTGGAAGGAACTGGAGTGTGGTTGCTGTTGGGACACAACGATCAGGCATCTGGCTGGGGGCTGAGGACTTTGCAGGCCTGAGGGATATTGAAAAAAAGTATGAAGGGTGAGAAGCAACAATTCCTGTGAAGGTCTTTATAGAAATATTTGAACCTCCTGTGTATAAATCTGTGTGAATGTCTATATCATCTATAAATATAACATATTCATCCTGGGGCAAATAACAATGTCTTATGGAAAATAACTAGTGCTTTTATTTGTTCTTCATGCTGCTATAGGACAAGTATTTGGTAAATTTTCCTAACAGTTTTTGGAGCTGAAATACAATCACCCAGTATTTTATATTAAAGCTATTGCTAAAATTCAGACTCAGTTAAAGAGACCGGTGTTAACTCACTGAAATTTAGAGAAGTAAAAAAGGGAACACAGAAAGAAATCTGTCCTGCTGTCCTTTTCACCGAGTCTCTGCCTTTTACATCATGATGCTGAAAGGCCAAAGCAGCACTGGGGAAATACACTGTGGAAAGCAGAAGTCACTCTTCCCTCCTTAATTAAAGAAAATGAAGCATTTAAACTCACAGTTGATGGTTAGAGAACCAAAGCCAGGCTGATGAACTTTCCAAACATACTCAAGTTCCCTGAAGTCTGCACAGGGAACTGGCAAGGGCTTTGTCTGTAATTGCTTAGCTGAATTACTTGGTCTGTTTTGCTTTCCTCTTTCATGTCTGACTCTGGTGAATAACTTCCAGCAGAATGACCTACTTTTGCTGGTTTTTGGGCAGGGTCCTATACTCAACAACAATTTCAGTGTCACATCCAGACCAAGCAGGCTGTGCTGGGATTGAGGGAGCACTGGGGCACATACACCTCTGGCTCATTGGCAGTGTCACTATGACCCTCCAGAGGTCTGTCCCCATGTAGAGAAAAAAACCAAAACTCATCTCATGGCTACAACGTAAGAGTACTTGCTGTGTTTTTTCCCCTATCTCACACAGAGAGGGTGGAAAACTTTTCCAGTTACTAATCTTGCTTTCAGCCAGCCTGTTTCACACTTCTATTGCTCAGCGGTTTAGGAGAGCACCATTAGACTATCATCTCTGGACAGTCGTTCACACCAACTGCTAGAGGTGGATTAGGTGTTCTGCCTGCAGACATAAAATAAGGATTGAGGTGTTTGGGTTTTTTTCTCAACAAGCATCAGTTGTGGTTTCGTACGTACCTACTGATGCCCTTAATGATAACGTTTACGTATCAAATTTCTTGGGAAGGGTTTGCTGGCAATACGCTCTTTTAGATGGCCAACTCTTGTGTAGTTAGGGAAACCAGGCTGGACTTGGAAACTGCAGATCTTGGCTGCCTGCATCCTCCTCAGAAGTAATCTCAGTGTAAGACTTTTGTACTTTGCTGCTGCCTACCATTAGCTGATTTGAAAAGCCAATAGCAAAATAAAAATCCACTGCTGTGTGTAGCCCATGCAGCGTGGTTTGCAGCAAACATAGCATGGAGGTGATCAGAGGCTCCTTAATTCTAAGGTTATGCTCTGTAAGGACCTATGGAGGATCAAGAGCAACCTTGCATGAGTATAACAGGGAACTCAGATTTATAGTTGCCCAGCCACCTCCAAATGTACTCCTGGCACTGGCGAAGGCAGGAGTGGGACTATATAGACCTTTGGTATGGCTCAATCAGCAGGGCCTTTCTAAGCTTTTTCCTGCTTTTTCACACTCTTGGCACAGCTTAAACCTCTTGTTGCACTTGAACAGTTGGCATTTCCAAAGAAACCACCTTGGGAGGCCTCACCTGAGCGAGCTTGGCCAGGCTTGACTTTTTTTTTTTGTACAGAGAGCCTGTTCATCCAGGAGCTCCCCATCAGTGTCCCACATGTCCCGTGGCTGCTGTGCCACCGTCCCCTCAACGGAGTTAGAAGAGTAAAGCCCTTGTGCTTGGTGGAAAGAGGTGGGCAAGTGGAAGAGAAAAGATGTGGAGTGATAGGCACCTCTCTTGCTCACATGTAGCTGTAGTTTCAGGAGGTGAACAAACACCATGACAGCCCTGGTGACAACAGAGGAAACTCTTTCTAGTCTTCTGAGCCCCAGGTGCTGTGTTAAGGGGTACTAGAGGCATTTTAGATATTTCTGACAGGACTATAACAAGGCCTTGGAAAGCTAAGTAAAAGTGTTCCCTTTTATATTTTATATTTGTCTGTACATAAAACCCCCAAATGTATGTATGCCAGCTGTGAAGGAGTCAGTCCTGAACCTCATAATCCACTCTTTCTTGGTGGACGCAAAAGGCTGACAGCAAGATATATAAATGAAATCAAACTAAAAAGCAGGAGCAAATACATGGACTTGTAAGCTAGTCAGTGTGTTCAATATGCAATGCAAGTAACAGAAAGAGGGGTGCTGTAAATCAGAACCTGACTTTTCTCCCTTCCCTGTGTCATAAAACACAACGAGCCTCCACAGGCACGAAGGAAGGTCCCGTCTCCCACCTTGTGACTGAGCAAGGTGCAGCAGCAGAAAGATTTCTCTGTTATGTACTGGGCAAGATCCCAACAGAGTTGTTTAGGGCATCTCTGCAGGGCCAGACAGGAGAGCAAGCTCAGCACAGGCTGAACGTGAGGCTGGGGGGGCTTTGGGCACCCGCTGCCTCCTGGCTGTGCTCCGGCGCTGTGCCAGGCGGGTGCAGTGGTGCTGGGTGCCTGTGCTGGAGGCTGGCCGTTGCCTCCAGTAGGGGAACCGTAAGGAGATCTAATTTTCTGCCTCCTCAAGAGCATTGTGAGAATGAGTATACGTTGGTCTGAAAGTGCTGTAAAGAAACACGCAGTGTTTTTACCAAAAATCAGATGAGACTAAACAATTTATTGTGCTTAAAATTAGAACCGACAAGCTACCTTTGTTCTCCAGTTAAAATCTACATCTGCTCTAAAACATGAGAACAAAAATGCCCCAGACTCAAAGAACTCTCTTGTACTTCTGAGCCATTATTTAGCTCATACACGTTCTCCATTTAAAAAAAAAAAAACAAAAAAAAACCTCTATTATTCAGCAAGTCCCCAGATACAAGGTGGAGCTGGATTCAGCAGGTTCAGATTTACTGACTTGAATTCACTATGCCAGCTTTTGCTAGAGAGCAATCTGTCCTGATAAAAGTTGTGTGCTTTTGAATAAATTTCTCATACAAATGCAGTTTAGGACACCTTTAAATAAACAATAAAAATCTTTTATTTCATGCATGCATATATATTTGCATTCATCTACAACTAAGCTAACTATTTTTGCTTTAAATACCAAGTTTGATGAAGGCAGTATTTTGTGCCAAGCTGGTTATAATGTAGTTCAGAAAATACACAAGACATTAAAACTCATTGGCATCTCCTTCCTGTGCTGAAGACTGTAAGAGGGATTGATGGGATCAATAAATCCATTCCCATTGGGAAGACTGCAGAAAAACCAGGAAGCAGTGCAAAATATAGCCCACCTGGTAGCTTTATGGTGCTATCTGAATACCATAATAATTTTAAAGAGATGCCGATTAGTATCAGCAACAGAAGTTGTATTGGCAGCATCGGTAGCATCAATTTCAACAGCAGTACTGGAGGTCCTTAAGTTCCCATTTTGTGACTCGGTTGCAAATGATTCATCCAGTCAGCAGGTGCTGTTCAATCTGTACTAAATACATGTAACTAACAGATGAAGGAATACAGAATTTGCACTTAAAGAAATAATTGAATGCCTCAAATGTCACTGAAATTCAATTATTTGAAAGAACATTTTAGTGTACAGACAGAAATTAGACAGAAAAGTTACCAGCCCAACTCTTCAGTGAAGTGAACGAGGCCATGCCGGTTTATCCTAGGAGTCTGGAGATGGTTCTTTCACTTTTGTCATGAGTTTCTGCAGTTTTCCATTGCCAAACATCTTCCTGGTAAAACCCAGTTAGGCAGCAGCAGTTGACTCCAGTCAGATCATCAGGATTCATCTGGTTGAGCCTGAAGGAGGAAAAGCAAAGCACTGTAATTCAGAAAAGCAGAAACAACTTTCACAGACAAGAATGGTTTTCGTTTTAGGAGCTGCATAAATGCATTTGGTGAACCTGAAGACCTGCATGACAGCATGATGCCATGCACAAGAAGCATCAATAATTATGCTCTTCATATCTTTCCATTCCTGTCATTGGGGTTTGTGTGTTTTCAGTGTCTTCCTGGATGTGATGTCTGAGATGCACAAACATGTGCTTGTGTGCACTTCTCATAAAAGGAGGAACAGTCCACAGGCTTGCTGTGAAATGAGGTCTGCTGAGAGCTAAAGACTGTGAGTGGTACTTGATGTTCAGCTGCAGATGAAAATCACATCCTCTTAAGTCACTTTGGCTTGAAAAAAAAAATATTTTGTAATTTGGTTTTAGATGTAATGACAAATACCTTAGTATAAACCTGACACATCATTGAGTTCTCCAGCCATTGGAGCTTTGGGAGGAAGGACTCTCTCCAGCAGACTGTTCCCATCTGGTGTTGTCCCTTGTGCTGCACAGGAACATTCGGCTGTCTCGCAAGCCAATTTGCTGCTGTCACACTAGTCAGGAACACAGACAATACCTCACCGTGCCCACGGTGCCGGGGATGACAAGCTGAAGTGAGGAGTCTCGGAGCTGCTCCGAGTTAAGGGGAAAGGAGGTTATGTGGGTATGTGTCTCTGGCCTGCTCCTGCTTCTATGAAAAGTTGTGGTCTGGGGACTGGAGAAGGAATTGGGCACAAACCAGCCCTAATTTCACCCTCTCTGCTCTTGGATAGGTAGCCAGGATGCAGTGTTATGCGCCGTGTCCCCAAGCTCTCTGTATTCAGTCCCGCAGATGGACGCTGATCTCCAGGCAGGGTGCCAGCACCCGCTGAAGGCACAGCTTCTCTAGGGTCCTGCCTCACTTGTATTTTGTTCATTTCGCCTCATTTACACAAATGGGAAAAAATTCTTGGAAGACCTGTTAATGGAAATTTGTGTGTGTGCCTGGTTTGGTGTTTTTTTTTGTTTTTTTTTTTTTTTTTGTCTGAAGCAGCTGTTTTAAGGCAAAGTTTAATATGTTTTTCTAAGCATCCTCTGTAGAAGGTGGCTGTTACACTGTTCCTCTACAGTTACAACTGTAACATGTTGTTAATGACCTGGTTAGCTTTTATTCTCAAAAAAAAAAAAAAACAAAAATCACCCAAAATAATCAAAAATACACAAGCAGTAGATAGTGGTGTGTTTTTAATCCAAGATACCATATAATCCCTGAAACAGGACACTGGTGTTTCATCTTCGTGCTGATAAGAATGAGCCAAAGAACGGGCCAAGAGACATACTACTTTGAGACTGTTTCCAGCACGCTTACATTCAAGCTGGCCATCAAGAATTTTTCATTTGTCAGCTCTGCAGTGTATCAAAAGTAGGCTGAGTTTGTAAGAGTTGTGTAGGACCATCTCAGAATACTGGATTTAGCGCTCATAGAGCTCAGCAGGGTTTGCAACAAGCCATACCAGGGACAGGCAGTAAATGTGTGGCCTGCCTGTCATGTTTCCACCTGCAGGAGAACTGCTGGTCTGCCAGCACACACACGGTCCTAGCACAGTGAACCCCCACTACCCATAGGGTGTAAACCATGTATTTTTTCTCCTCATAACCATCTGGAACTTCAGCTGCTCTGTATCATAAATACAACTTTTGCTGTACCTGGCACTTTCTTTTTTGCACTCTTTTCTATGGAATCAGCTTCTGCAGAATTTACTGACAAATTGGACTTACATCAGCAAAGCCTTGAGCATGCTGGCCATTGATCTTGTGGCAGAAGATATCGGCTCTGTTATTCATGGTGGTTTGGTTCCTACCACCGTTTCTCTTTTTCATGTCTGTGTCATTAGTAAAAGGAGGGTGGGAAATACCTACTGTGCTCATTATCTTTTCTGTTCTCTGATTTTTCTTTTAATTGCATGATATTTTAATTTCTTTCTCATTTTGGTTAATTTTCCTTTAAGGCATTGTAATTAATGGACTGTTCTAATTTCCTTTGAGACAACATTCTTAATTGCTGTAATTCTCACTTACGTCTTTTAGGCATTATGTTGGCGTTGATTCATTTCAATTTGCATTCCTGAATGCTGCAACTATAAATAATCAGTCAATACATGTAGCCAGCTAGTCTCTTGTCCTTTTGAATGCTATACAAATTCTTCTTTGCTTTTTGGTAGCAAAATTATATGGTGACTTACAGTTGTAGCATTATCTTGAAAGCTGGCATATGTGTACTTTTATTGTGTTCAGTAGGTTCTGCTTTGGGTTAGTGGTAAAGTGACAGGGAGCTTTATGTGATGTGTTCCATTGTGCATGCCTGCCATTTTTAAATTATTTTTGAGAGTATTAACTTTGAGTTGTTTTTTTTTAAGCCAAATTATCCCTGGAAAATTCATTTGTTTGAATAGAAATGACAAGTTATGAATAGGACTTGCAAATATGGAAAAAAAAAAATAATGTGTGCTGGTGACACAAGATTTCTTTTCTAAAGAAAAGATGTGGATGAGATGATACCAAGCTGAAGGTCTCCAGCTCAGTTGCTTAGTAAAGGCAGCAGAAGCAGCAGGGCAAATGTCATTATGCAGAAGTGCTTTGCCACCTCTGCCTCGTTGCACTTTTCCTGGTGCCAGCAATGATCCCCACCCCAGGGACCAGCGTCTCACAGCGTGGCAGGAGAAAGCACATTGAGGGTCTTCTGCTACTGGCCTCTGACTCCATCTTATGTTAGCTTTGGACTGAACAGCTTCGAGTAGATGTTTTTCCACTGTTATCTCGTTTCTTGCAGGCCAACAGAAAAGCCACATGGGAAAAAAGTAAAAAACAAAAAGCCCCAAAGCAAAGCAGCTCTGAGTCCTGTTATTAAACCCTTGGGTCACTTGGTCCTCACAGTTTCTCATCTGGCCTTTCACTCTGGAACAGTTACTTCTTTCAGGCACAGAACTTTAAAATGAGATGAAAATTACTTGATTTTACTTTAGAATGAGTGCCTCCAAATTGCTCTAAACGCAATAAAAATATCCCCTATGGAGGGAGGACTACTCAGAGGAGTCCTATTTGTACATCAAAGCAATATGACAAAGAATTTACTGTTCCTTTAGCATCCCTACAAATGCATTCCCATGGAAGGGAAGATGAAATGTGGTTCTGTGATCAGCACTTGAAGCAGTTGCATTTTCTGTATTGATGACAGAGAACTGCAACAGGAAAAGATTGCTGGGTTTGCAGTAAAACGGAAAAGGATTGACCAATTTTCGTCTCACCAATTAAGATGATTAATTAACAAATTAGGACAAGCATTAAAAGCCTAATGCATTAAAATAATATTTATACTGGTGATTTAAACTGCTTTCATAGATTACCTCCATTCAAATTTGTGTTCACATCACTTACAAATAAGAAGTGACAGGCAGCACACAGAGCAGGCAGGAGGCAGAAAGCAGATCCATGCTAATGTGTGCAGTTACAGGGCAGCCACGGGCAAGCCTTCATTACACCCTTCCCTAATTCCATATGTGTTTATTTGGAATGGTTAATTGGTTTTGAGTAGTCTGTTTTTTTTTTTTTTTCTTTTTTTTTCTGTTTGTTTGTTTTGTTTCTTTGGGGTTTTTTTGTTTGTTTGTTTGTTTTATGGAAAGTGTTTATGAACTATTATTGTCTAGGATTCTTATTTTTATTGTAATTTTTTCATTCATTGGCAAACATGAATTCTGACTACCTTGTTCTTTATGAAATGTATAATAAATTGGTTTCTTTGCAATGGCCAGGCAGTGCCAGAGTCCAGGCAGTAACGTGCTCTAAGAACAGGTGTGCTGCTGTGACACTTTTTATTGTCACCTTTATCCTTAAATTGTGTGCTTTTACATTGCCCTGGGTGCTTGGCTGCAAAGCACAATGCCAGCCCAAGGCAAATGCATCTTATGACTCCCCCCAAGAAAAAAAAGCAGCAGGCAAATAGTGGAGTATACCACAGCTCCTGTTTCCACCTCTTGCATAATACAAGTCTCCTCCAAGGTGAGACCAATTATGGCCAAACAGCAGTCTTTGAAATGTGACTGGCCATGTGGTGCCTTCCAGGAGGAGGCTGCTGACAGCCAGGTCTCTGTGAGAAAGCGGGTTGGTCTCGGAGCTGCAACTCTGGGTGCTCTGGGTACCACCATGGGGCTTGAAGGGTGTTTGAGGTTTTCCACTTTTTCCAGTCCACTCATGGCCCTGACCACCTTCCTAGGTCTGTACATGTGTCTGCAAGGCACGGAGATCATGAGTGATGGCCCCTTCGAAGCCCCACTGCCACAGCAGGCTCCAGGGCAGTGCCCATCTCTCTGGCCCCAGCGATGCCCAGGGGCTTGGGTGCCTGTGGAACAAGTGCTAATTACCAAGTCCTGAGGACAGCTTAATTAGATGAGCTTTGTATCTTACTTCTTATCTCAGGAAATTGTGCTGGGTGAAGATGAGAAGAGCGCAGGAGAAACCTGTCACACGCTTTTATGCTCATTCACTTTCACACTTTCTTCATTCTTATTAGCTTGGCAGGTTGTCAAGGGATGAAGAAAAGCCCCCAATAAAAGTGTTGTAAAATAGAATACAAGCTTGACCACAAAGTGCACATGCTGTGAAAGAGGAGATTCAGGGAAGAGATGAAAGCAGTTGTATGAAAGGATAGAACTTAATTATTACCTGGCAAAAAGCATATAGAGCTAGCCATGGTGCTCAGCAGTGTCTCTGTTTGTTTTCAGGCCAGTTGCAGTACGACTGCCCTAGAAAACTCTTGGTGGTCACAAGAGGTTATGATCAGGGACATGATGTCCTGCTGGAGGCCAGGCACAAGTTGTGTACCCTTGGTGTCAATACTGGGGCCAAGAAGGTTTAACATTTTTGTTTACCACAGTCATCACTAACAGTGTTGTGTTAGGAAGACTCGGAAGCAAAGCCCATCAAAATCAAGGTAACTTTGGTTATGAGGATGGTCGAAGAAATGTAAGACCTGAGAAAAAAGTTGCATGAGAGAGGGAAAAGGGTGGGCTGGGTAACTTCATTGACTAGATCCTCTGCTCTGGTAGGTTACAGAGCTCTGCAGACAGGACCCTGCCCCAGCAGTTTCACACCAGCTCTCGACTCAGTTCTCTTCCCAGTGGATCCTGTATAACCCAGGTCCCACTTTGCTCACTGATGCACCCTGCTCCCAGGGTGGAGGGAGCAATCCTGGGCCAGAGAAGGCAGGTTTGCAGCAGGTACACAGTCACTCCATGTGACACAGGGAACATTCCCACTCCAGTTTCTGTGCTCACTGCCTTTCAGACCTGCTCTTCATGAGCTACAACTACTGTCTTTTGCAGCTGACGGAGTACAAGGGGACGTGATACATCAGTGGTGGCCAGCCAGAAGACTATTTAGTTTTTCATTGGCTTGTAGGCCAAATTGATCTACTCACAGGGGTCATCTATTTGACCATTGATATATACAATATTTGTAGCATCTTTCCAAAGTGGGGTATCACTGTACAGAGACTTTTGTTCCCCAACTTGCTTACCTGCACCCTGTCAAGTCAGTATGCCCACTGAGCAGACCTGCTCTGCTGTGCTGAGTGCAGACAGACCAGACTTTCTCCACAGATTTGTTTTGGTTTATATTAATAATAAATTGTTTCATTCTCCTTGTGATTTGGTTTAAAAAAGAGACTGATGACTTAAAATAAGAATGAGTTAAAATTCAGGATGTGTTGGGAGCTTGAACAAGCTGGGCTGGATTCCAGGATGCTTCGTGAAGAGACAAAGACAGGAGTGGTGTGAGCAGAGAAGTGAAGTGGTCACTGGCAAGGGGCAGGGAGGGAATGATTCCTACTCACTGATGGGGGAAGCAAAATGCAGGATGTGCTGCTGTGCCCATGCTCTGTGTACAACTGACTTTTACTTGACTTGGGTTTTTCAAAATCCGCATGTTTCTCCCAGCTCTGTGCAAAGTGAAGGACAATATTATTTTTCCCTGATTGCTTTTTCCTCCAAGCAGTCCCTGCTAGGATGAAAATCTGAAAGCAGCTGTATGCAGAGAAAACACTGCTTCTTTCTGGACAAGCCAGATGTTAGGGAAGGCACATGTAGCCTGGCCCTGCCTGTGAGAGTGTGGCTGCAGCCCTGCCAGCCCCCGAGGGACTACGGCCAGGAGCACACTGCAAGGGCAAAGTGCTGAGTAGCAGTGGAAAGAGCAATATCTGAGAAAAACAGCAATAATCTAGTATTTCTTCAGGCAAAGCAATAGGTGGCATGGTAAGCTGACAGCATGATGTGCTGTCCCACCATTTAAAAAGTTTTTGGGGTGGTGTGTTTAGGTAATACAGCAGTATCTGGTTGACTGGGCTGCATAGGAAAGTATCTTTTTTTCCCCAGGTATCATTTTGATGTGGGGGTAAAGTGTCAATTAACATTTTTTTTTTTTACCCTATTTTTGTAGTTAGTTTGCACTCATTGGTATTTTTTTAAGAACCTGCTCATCATCATCTTTTTAAGTTAACACCACTTCATTTGCATGAACTTAAAGAAAGTTTGTTTGATAAATTATAAAAAAAGCAATAGAGCTGAAGTGAGGGCCCAGTAATTATTTTTTTTTCCAAATTACTATATAAAAGAAATTTGAGCAGTGTAATTTTCAGCTGGCTTGATCAGAATAAACTTTTTATGCAAAGCACTATTAAAGCAGGAAGAGGCGTAAATAAGATGATGAGCACATTGTGTTATGGCTGGGATTCTATTTTTGCAAATGAACTGCATACCTAGGCAAAGCAAATTATTAATGAATGCCTTTATCCTCTGAAATACCAAAGGAGATGTGAAATATTTTTGGTTAGTATGAAAAATTTTCAGTGAGGAAAGCATATGCAAAAGGTAGCCAACCTCTACTGTAAGAATTGGAGCAGTTTTCTTGCCTGTAAAGTCACGGAACTGAATGAATTCCTCTCTGCTCTTTACATGAAGTTAATGCATGCACATATGACTAAGCTTGCCTCCTGTGTACCCAGCAGCCTGGAGCCCTGTGAATTTGCATGCTGTTGTTTAGGTGGTCATACTGAAGAGACCAGAAGCTAGTATCACCCAATCATTAAGGGTGGTTATTGCCCTAAAGGGGCATAAAGAACTAAACCAAATGGCTGAATATCAGTGGCTGCTTCCTGTGCTGTGAACTTGGATTGCATCTCTAGCAAGAGTAACCCAACCATTCCTGTCCTGAATTTAGCGTCTGCCTTGTAAATTCTCTTTCCTGGAGCTGCCTGACATAGGAGCACACTTATTTAAGGTCAGAGCTAGCTTTTTGATAGCTTCCATAATGGTGACTGCCATTCTTGAGAATATGTACTGGAAGAAATACGAATTGACTGGTGTTTGCTACCTGCTGTTGTTTATCAAAGTGCTCAGCTGTAAAAAACAAGTATCAGGATGCTCTTCCATTTGCTGCTCACACCACTACAGCCAGGTACTGTGGGGCTGACGAGTGAGTGGCTAATGGCTCTGGTTTTAATAGTCTGGCTGCTACTGGGGTGTTACTAAAGCCTTTTGTTTGTGAAGAGAACTGTTGTCACTCACATCTCAGTGAGCACTAACTTTCCTGAGAAAGCACGGGAATCTATTATTTCAATTCTAATTCTAATGCATGAGGTTTGCTGTGTTCTAGAATCCTGTTTCTTCCCCAGCCTCTGCTTCTGCCTCAGTACTCTCTTTCCATTAAGATGCATAAGTGAGAGAAGTAGGGCTTTCTAGATTGCACTTCATCAAGTAAAAATGAAAGTCAGAATGAGTAACTTCAGAAGCTTTTGAGAGCAGCCAAGAGTCTGAGAGAGTGACATAATGTGCAAGAAACAGTAGAAGTTCACCATGTAAGACAAGCTGATCTCCTGGCAAGGAGAGTTATCTGTTCATACACAAAACACAAGAGAGATCCATGAAGGTGGCCTTCAGTATCTGAGTGATTTACAGCATTCAACTCTCTGTGGGGATATGTCTTCTGTGGCCCTTATGAGCGGCAGCAAAGGTGATGGGTGAGACTTGCTCAGGTTGCCTGATGTGGCTGTAGAGTGTAGGGTTTGTCTACTGGCACAGTACATCTTTTGGGACATACTGATTCTCCAGCATTTTGTTTTGGTCCTTTATGTGCAGGCACTTTTCCTGGATGAAGACAAAGATAATAGTAAAGAATGCTGATGCCACGGAGTGTGCTGTGCAAAGTTACTTCTCTTTGGAAGACTTAGCTACACTGGGGTAGCAAAGTTCTGGTTATCTCTGCCTGTCCCTGTTGTCCCAGCCAAGTGTGAAAAACAAAACCTGAATTGATCTTTAAAGGCTGTTAAAAATGCCTGACTAATAGGTTCTTGGTACAGTGGTTCAAAAAAAAAAAATTGTTATAGGAAAGGTTGATATGTACAGACAGCTTATAACCATGTCCTAAACGTAGATGCAGTGCTGTAGTTAGACATGGCCTATAGCATTTATGATTTACACAGGTTGTGTAGAGAGGCTCAGTAACACATCTCAAACTCCTTTTCTCCCAAGGAACAATATAAATAAGTCTGTGGAAACATCTTGTGGGGAAATAGGAAAAAAATTGCACCTCTGGTCCAAAATTCAAAGTGAATTGAAACTAAAACATCTGGGGCATTTTGGAAAGGTTAGTTAACTTTTGTAAAAATGTAAATACAACCCTACACTCTTGGTTTTCATGTTTGAAGTTATCTTACTTGTAGCTCTCAACAGAAATCTACTATAAATTATTGGCTGGATTGCTTTGGTCTTCTGACATTCATTGGTCCCTGCTTGCATGACACCTCTTTCAAATTCACTAAAGCCCCTGCAGCTGGTTTTTCTCATGAAAAACGTGCAGGTTTTCATCAAAGTTTTTAGAAGATGCAATGAGCTCAGGCTGTAAAATCACAGTGGCTGACAGATGAACCGAGAAAAATGAAAATGTAAAAACACTTTACATCTTTCTGCTGCTTGCTTTTTATGGTATATAACCTCATATTCATCTCCTTAGTATAGAAGATCTCATGCAGATAAGACTTTGTCTTTTCTATCACAGCCCTTTAGCATAGCAAGACCTTTATTTTCTTCAAAGCTTCTGAGTGCAACCTAACATAAATATTAAAAAAGTTACACTGACAGTCGTGTGCCTCTACTTAGAGCTATTACATCATCCTCCATCTCACTTGTGACTTTCCCTCAAGCTGGCCATAGCCTGGCTAGTCAGTGAGTGCTGGAGATGCTGCTCTATGCATCCCACGGGAGCAGGTGGCCTCAATATAGATTCTCGTCCAAAAATACACTACAGATTGGCAAGTGTTATGATGGCACCCTTGCTTTTTATTAACACAGCCTTATCAAAACCTGAGTGAAAGCTTCTGTGAGCTGTCGGGGAGTGCTTCCGAGGTGTAGGCGTCCTGCTAATGACCTCTAATAAGCTCAGCAGTTAGAACGTGGAGCTGCTGATGGACTCACACCCTGTGAACCGACCGACCCGAGGCTTGTGAAGAAGTGACTAACTGGGGAGTGTACCAAGTTGAAAGCTTGCTGGCTCCTGTCCCAGCTCTTCACTAGGAAGAAGGAATTGGAGGAGGGAAGAGGCTGTGGCTAGCAAAAGCATTTCTGTGCAGAGTGCTAGGGTGTGAATCAGAAACGGCGAGGATGGCTCTTCTCAAGCTGTTCCACAGCTGGTTTACTTTCTGCAGCAAAGCTCCCCTGTCTAGCACCAGAGCAACTTTCCCTGGCTGGCAGTGGTCACCAGCAGCCTTGGCTGTCCCTTCACGGGATTTCTGACCTACTGCTATCATTTGCTGCCTCTCCTAGCCAGCGACATCTTGTACCCTTCTTGACGTCTCCCTCCCATCATCAAGATAAATGCAGGGCAAACTCATTTGGGTCCTGGCAGGGGCCATGGTATTTCCTGTAGTGCAAAGGCTGTGCACAGCCATGGGGCTTAGGCTGCAGTGCAGATACCCACTAAGTGCTGGATGAGGGTACTGGCCCCCAGCTTTATGTGTCCCTGGGTGTGAGTCTAACAGCACTACTGTCCTGCCATGGCATGCTTGGGATGATATAATTCAAAATTAGAGGTGGTAGGATTGAAACATCCTTCTTGCCCCCATGTTCTCCTTCATTGCTACACTACTTTCCTTGCTTGTGGTCAAGAATTCCTGAGACGTGGCTGGAAATCTTGACTGAAGGCTGTTTTCTTGTGTCCTGGGCTGTTTGCTGGGGTGGGGACATGCAGGGTGCAGCTTACTGAGACGTGGGTCTGTCAGAGACTGAGTTCTACAGCTGCCAGGAGAGTTTAGTGGGAATGAGGAGGGCCTTTGCTCTTTGCTGGGGTATGTGGCTGTTGCAGGAATCAATTCCAATTGTGGAAGGAAGCAGTTTATTTCCTGAAATTAAGAATATGGGGAAGTCTCAGATACCAAGGCCAGATCTCTACAATGACACAAGAGCAGCGGTCTGCCAAGCTCTTAGCATCATTACAATGTCCTCTTGTAGAGATGAGCTGATGTGCGTAAACTCTTCACATTACAAACCACTGAGGAACTATTCTTTCCTAATTAATTGAAATTCAGGGAAGATTTCAGCCCATGCCTCCATTGCGCTCTTTTATTCACGCAACATATTGCATTAAAATCACATTAAAAACACTTCAAGCAGAGAGAGAGGAAGAAAGAAAAATCATGGCAAGGGCTGAAATGGGTTTTGCTGTATCATGTCCCTCATCACACAGTCACCAAGGGGAGCTATTTGACAGCTTTTTCCTGCACCCATTTGTGCCAGGATACTTGAAGAAATGCGCCTTACTCTGTCCTCTCCTGGGAATTTCTTTGCCTTTATGGTTTCTCATTATCACCTTAGCATTTTCTTACTGTGCTTTTTAGAGTGTGACTAAAACCAGTGGCACGACACATGGTGCTTAGAAAATGGTATCTTTTGTGTTTGGATTTCCAGCTTATGTATTTTTATTGTTGCTTCAACAGTCTCACCCGTGGCTAGAGGAAGCGGCACACGTTCTCACCCTGGGGCCAGATCTGAGGCTATGAATCACTTGACAGTGACCCTGCACCGAATTGCTTCACCTAGACATTGGGCCCAGTTCTGGGCTTCTTGAGCAGAACTTGGTCATGAGGTGAGTTTGGCATGAGCAGCAGGTCAGATCGTGGTGTTGGGCCTCTCTACAGCATGTTACTACTGTTGGGAGACATGTATTTGTGCTTTTTTTTTTTAATTAAATGCTTATTTAATTTACTTGCAAACCAATTTAGTTTTCTTTTAGCACTGGCAGCATGCTGCTGCAGGGCACTTTGGAGGGAATGAGAGTTTGCCAGGTGAGTGGGTGAAAAGGCTGGAGCAGAAGTTGGGCTGTGGGGGGAGACCTGCAGGGCAGCAAGCAAGCCAGGTGCTGCAGAGAACTTTCAAACTTATTTATTTCTTTTAAGAACTGAACTCTCCATGAAATTTTGCACTTATTCTACCTGCTAAGTGCCACTGCTTCGGGCAGCGTGTAGTTGTCATGAGAACAGTATTCAGACAAAGTTTTCTATGTGTGGTATTTTGCAGGTGATTGTCAAGGAAACGTAACTCCCACTCTGTTTAGGAAGTATAATTCTATAACCTTAACACAGGTAAAGCAGTGTTGTTGTTACGTAGCAGATGGGAAGACCCCAAACCTTTTGAATTCAATGTTTGTGAAACTTCATAAGATTTCCAACCGCTTATAAATTTTCTTTGAGAACTAAAGCTTATTTCTGGAGTTATTCTCCATACTTTGATGTCTTTATAAATGCTGTGAAGATGTCTCCCTGTCTGCTGTGGCTTTACATTTATAGCATTCTTCCAGTAAAATCTTATTTCTGTTTGTAATTGTAAAAACTCCCAAGCTGATCCTTAAATAGATCTGATTGCTCTGTACTCCTTACTACCTCAGTTTGTCTTAAAAATATTGGTCCATCCTTTCTAGTCATTAAACATATTCCCCTTCTGCCTGCCACCAAGGATTTTGTTGGTGTAAGTAGTGTAGAATATTCCACATTTTCCATGTGGGGATTAGAAGAGCCTTAGTGGAGTGTAAATCTTTATATTATTTGAAGAAACAGGTTTCTACCTTTCTTCTGATTGTTAATTTTGTTCATTAATTTTGAGCATTTTATTCCATCTAGCAGACTTGCTACAGGGATGAGTGAGACCTGAGGTCAAGAATTGCTGGAAGTGAAGGGCTAGAGGCAAGCTGTAGTTGTAACAGGATTTCCAGCTCTGACAGGGAAAGCTGAAGGGCAGTGCTGTCCTCTTATGTAAGGAATGTTCTAAGTGCAGAGCTGGTCTGCCTCCCCAGGCTCTTTAAGAGACCTGGCTATCATTTTAATCACCTTATATATTATTTTACTATTGTCTTAAAATACCAGCATTTCAATAGGAAGTGAGCTTCACATTTTGTTCAATGTTTTAAATTCTGAACATGGGCAGAAATGTTGAACATGCAGGCAAAAGGTAAATAATAATGATGATAATAAAAAAAATCATGGGCTTTGGAAAAACAGAGGATTTATGGCTTTTTGTCTGCCCAGTTTAAGGGCTGCCTGTTGTATGCAATCTCTGGCCCAGGGGAGGGCTGTGAAGGAGCCCAGAGCAGTTCCTCTGGAACTGGTCCACCAGCCCTCCCCACCACATCCATGCCAGTCCCAGGAGTAGCAGTGGACCAGAGCCTTTCTGGGATAAACCAGCTTCACCATCTTGTGCCCTACCCAACTCCTGGTTCAGCAGAGCAGCTTGTGGATGGTCAGCTCTTCCACAGCTCTTCCACTGCTGCATTTGTTCTGCCATAAACAGCCATCCTTAGAACAGAACTGTAAGGCAATTTTTGTAACTGATTTTGAGGTCAGAAAGATGTTTTTGTTCTGCTTTCACTTGCCTATCTTACAGTTTCTTCTGACATCATTTGTGGTGCTGTCTTGGCATCCCAGGTTGGGTTTCCCTGGTGAAAGGATTGATGTCACATCTGTGTTGCTCCTGTAGGCACACACCATGACTGTAATTACTCTGGTGTCATTAGAAACTAAATCTAGCGTACTTTCTCCTCCTTTGGTGTTGCAAATTGACATTAACAGGCATGGTTTGGAAAATGTTTATGCTAAAAAAATTATTGAAACTATTCTGCTACTTAAAGCTTTGTTGGTTATTTTGCTTGTACTCTTTATACTTAGCTCTTTAACTCACGCTTAGGTCTGCGTGGTTGAGAAAAGGGTCTGTGGCAGAGTGAACTGAGATCTTTGGGATTAGTGGGGAGTTTTATGTCAGAAAGTTATTCAGAATAAACCTTAAAAGACAATAAGATGGGGGGCAGGGGGAAGGCAGGCAGGGAGGACAACAACTGTCAGATGATTTGAAGGAATTTGAGAGAGTGGAGTATGCTGGTGAGAAATCAGATGCTGTCACTGATAGACATTTCTCTCTAAAAAATGACAACCAGATGAGATCTGGTTTTATGAAGTTTTGGGCTGTTTGTCTTGAAGAGAAGGGACATACATCTGAGGCTCAGTACTGCTATGGTCTTTACAGATTTTACCAGGGGAGGCATTTTTTTAAGAGTTGTCATTGTAAAGCATGTGGCCCCTCCAAAGACAGCCCCAAGAAAAGAGTTCTCCTTCCTCAGCAAACCTCGTGCACCTGCAGTGGCAGCCGCTGAGAGCGTGTGGCGTCTTTTGGACATCTCTTTATGTTACAACATCCCACCGGTAGTTTATAGAAATACTGTGTGGAATAAAATTCATTAGTTTCTTCTTTTTTGGCTTTTTAATCAGAAATTCTGGGAACAACTCTGTTTCATCCCTGGAGGTTCTCTAGTTGAGGTCTGTAGTGACATCCCAGGGATGTCCACAGTCCTTCCAACACAAGTGCTCTCACGTTATTTACTGTTGTTCATACCAGTGGCTGCCTTGTTTACAACCTTCACCTCTCCCTGTCAAAGAAACAGCTGGAAATCTCTCTTTTCATTTCAGGGCACCTTGCACTTAGGCTTTGTCCCTCTGAGATATTTAAAGCTCAAGCGCCGTGCAGTATTTTAACATAATTGTTGTGTACACTTCTCCCTATGTACTTGCTCACCTCAGCAAACAAAGAATTGCACATCATTGATGTTCAGAAGCTACAAAATTTAGTCCCTAGGGTTGTTTATACACTATGCTTGTTTTGTTTTTCTCTTCCAA
Source organism: Merops nubicus (assembly GCF_000691845.1). NCBI lineage: Eukaryota > Metazoa > Chordata > Aves > Coraciiformes > Meropidae > Merops > Merops nubicus. Next base: position 38,881 of record NW_008601708.1, read on the forward strand.
TGCTCATATCTGTCAAATGACAGCTGGAAAATTCAAGATAGTAGTGTCTATTAGAAATGAGAAGCCATTTTATGTTGATTTAATAGACGAGGCAACGACTCTGGGAGGCAGGCACCATGGGTTTGTATTCTACAATTTCTGGCCTGAAAATAAAGAAATAAAAACTCCAGGTATTTCTTGTGCTGTGAAACAAGCTTCCTGTGTAGGCATCAAGCCTGGGAGCCTAGGTTGGAGCACGAGTGGTCCCCATGTTTTAGGTGATGAGCAGGGTAGGGGTAGTTGTGACACTGTCAGCTGAAGGTTGGCTCTGAAACTTGCTCTGAAGTGCCTATCACATAGAAGATATTTTACACATGTGAAACTCGCAGTTTCCTAGCAGTTGAGTCAGGTATGAAGCACTCAGACGTGCTTCCGTGCTGTCTATACTGGCATCTCTAATGCCACAGTTACAGAGCTTGGGTTGGTTTATGTCTAGAGGAGCTGCATTATGCAGTTTCACATCATATTCTGCACATAAATATATCCCACATGCAGATATAAAGTGTATTCTAATTATTTTTGGGAGGTTGCTTCATATTCATGAACAAATGGAGAAGCAGGAAGGTGCATGGAAATGGGCAGTAGAGTGGGAATTTGGTAGTGCTCTTCTAAAACGTGAGGCTGTTCCCTTGTTGAGGAAGGCCACCCAGCATGGCTGGAGCTAGCCCCAAGCATGAGGCATCCCCTTGTCAGTGCGCTTTTGCCTCTTGGTTTGTGGTCTTGGGCAAGACACAGAGATGTGGCACTGAAATCTCCATCTGTAAAGGAAAAAAAGTCTCCATCTGTAGAGGAAAGATAAAAATACTCTGCTCTAGTGAGGCCATATCTGGAGTATTGTGTCCAGTTCTGGGCTCTCCAGTTCAGGAGAGACAGGGAACTACTGGAGAGAGTCCAGTGGAGGCTACAAAGATGCTGAGAGGACTGGAACTTCTCTGTGATGAGGAAAGGCTGAGAGCTCTGGGGCGGTTTAGATTGGAGAAGACTGAGAGGTGATCTGGTCAACACTTATCCGTATCTAAAGGGCAAGTGTTAAGAGGGTGGGGCCAGACTCTTGTCAGCGGTGCCCAGCAACAGGACAAGGGGCAACGGGCACCAGCTGGAATGCAGGAGGTTCCATCTGAACATGAGGAAACACTTCCTTCCTGTGATGGTGCCAGAGCCCTGGAGCAGGCTGTCCAGAGAGGTTGTGGAGTCTCCTTCTCTGCTGAGATTCCAAACCCCTCTGGACACGATCCTGGGCAACCTGCTCTAGGTGACCCTGCTAGAGCAGGGGGGTTGGGCAAGATGACCTCCAGAGGTCCCTTACAACCCCCACCATTCTTTGAGTCTATGAATATGCATCTTCCAAACAGGGATTTTGCTAGGATTAGACAGTTAATGTTTCTATGGGTCTTGAAAATGTAAAGCACTACATAACTGATGAGCATCCCTGTTAAACACCAGGGACCTCTGTGGTGTTATATAAATAGCAAACAACAATAAAAGTATTAAATTGGGTAGACTTCTTAAATAGTTATTTCTCCAAGCTGCCAGTAACATCTTTTTTAAATAATTCAGAAGCAAATTAGCATCCAAATATTTCTACTTCCATTAACAGATGATTTTACCAGTTTTTAGTTTAAAAGATGAACAATATAAGATTAGAAATTGGAGCCCTCTATTCTCTTGGTGACAATGGAAATAAGCTGTCAAAAAGAATCCAAGAGATTTCTGCTTTTAGTTAATAAACCCACCATTGCTTAGAGGCAGTCTAAAGGTGAATTCCCATCTAATATCTGGTGACCTCAAAGGAACAAATAACTAAATACAGAATAATTTTTAAAGCTCACGCACCCCCATCATGGGAAGGCAGCCTACCTAATAACTTCTTTGCACACGATCTGCCTTTAGAATTTTGCCAGGTTGTATGTGTTTGGTCTCACCCAAGCACACAAATCAATGAAACCCAGCAGTGGGACATGACTGACAACCCAGTTTTCAGGTAGGCTGTGGAATTTTGAACAAACCCTGAATGAGTTCAGCACTAATCTAAAGCAATGTGAGTGAAGCAGATGGGTTTTGTTCTATATGAGTGAGAGGAGAATCTGATCAGAGATCAGCCTGGGATCAGAGTGTATTAATGGATCTCTCTGCTATTTTGCATGCCTTTTCCTGCTTATCTCCAGTTTTCACTCTCTACTTCAGCATTGTTTCTGGCTTTCAGATTACATAAACATCCTTATTCCCTTTAAGGTGTAGTCTCTTGTTCCACCTAAGCCCATTTTAATGGCAGGTGCTGT
>NW_008601708.1:41212-49243 GCF_000691845.1 Merops nubicus
ACTCCACCCTTGGCTTTTCATGCCTGCTGTCCCTTTTGCATTGGATCTTGCAGAGCTGCTTGGCCAAACTCAATGGAAAAACAGCTTGCTAAAAAAAAACCCCATGAAATCACAAATACTACCTTCTCCCTCTGATCAGCCCACTCATCAAATGTAAGCCAAGCAAGGGGACAGGAACCTGGAGCAGGGACAGACTGCTGGAGGGAATGCAAACCGCTGATTTTGACACAAACCTACAGTTGCACTAGATTAAATGTACTGTAAAATTCCTGTGGTGGCGCTCCTTGAGTGGTAAAGGTATGATATGAGCATGTGTTCAGGCAGATAAACTTGCTGTCAAGGGAATGTACTGCTCACACACAGTGTAGGTCTCAAGAGGAACTCATATAGGTATATGGACTCACTTTCTCACAGGGAGAGCATACTCTGGTGCTGCTCTCTGAGGTGACACATCAGCTCAGGGATGAGGATAGCCCTGCTACAGCAATAGAAGTATTGATGGTGGCAGCCCTCTCCTGCCCAGGAGTCTGCTAGGAGGTGCATGCTGCTTCCAGTGCTGGGCCTGGCTGGTTTAACATCAGTGCCACTCCTGGCTGTCACCCTCTGGCACGGCAGAGCTGGCGTGCCCCTAGTCTGCTGCTGTCAGATGTATTGCAGCAAAGCCAGAGAGCAGACAGTTCAGACATCAAGATTGACAGTGAGATTCACAGACAGACAGAATTCAGATGGACTGTGAGATCTACCTGGAGCCATAGATGTTAGTGCAAGCAGATGTTTGTGACAGTTAATTAAACACTGCTGGTGAATTTCTAATCACGGAGACAGACACGAAGTGCCATTTATGCAACGTGCAAAACAGCACCTTGCAGCTGAGGGAAGGCTGCTGCATGGCTTGTTGGCTGTAGCCCTGCAGCACAGTTCACAGGAGGGCTGTGGGCTGTGCAATGAGGGGCCAGGGGAATGGAGATGGTATATCCCAGCCTCCTCCCTCTCCAGGACACCCCACTGTGCTTTTGAGTCTAGACCTTACTCAGGAACTTCTGGGGTGGATACAAGCTTGGGGACAGCATGAGGCTGTGGGCTCAGGGCATCACAAAGCTGGGACAGGCACAGAGCACTGGCAGTGCTGGATGGACCCACCAGCCTGGCAGAATCTGCCTGCGTGCCACGGTATGCAGGGTGCTGGGTACAGGGGCAGTGCTACAGCTCTGGGCCAACTGCCTTAAAAAATCATGGTGATTACTACTCTTCTTTCACCATTCAATTGCTGCTGCAATTGTAAGCTAGAATTGGCAACTTGATTTTTAAGGCACTGCGCTCAGGGAATACAGGGTAGTTTGATATATGGTTTTATCTTCAGTCATCCTGAGAGCAGCACAGACATTAACTTGGAAGAAAGATCATCAGCTAAAGGTGCTGGTGAACCAGTGTTAGTGGTAACTCTGTATATGGTGTAACACAAAGAGCCTGTAACATTTCTTTTTCTCTATACGTAACACCCAAACACAGCAGCTACCCGCAGGGATGTATCTTGTGTATAAATAAGGCATCTTAACTTGGAAGCCAACAGGAGGAATCGGTAAACAGAGGTCCTTTGTGGGTCTTGTGGGTCTGCTCAACACTGCTGAGCCAAGGACAGGGCAGAGGATTATTTTTACCTAAAGGTCCTGGTGCCAAACAGCAGGAGGGGAAAGCGGAGCCACGTTAGATCCTGGATAGGGCACAGGCTGGTCCAGACTGCCTGATCCAGACACAGCCACCCAGGCTGGGAACATGCAGCAGCTTCTCGAGTGTGTGGTGCCTGCTGGAGGACAGGACCCAGGGCAATGAGGGATGCACTGGTGAAGAGGGACTTGACTCGGCCCACAAGCTGCTCAGAGTAGTGACACAAATCATTGTTCTTCCATTAGAATTGTCAAGAACCCCAGAAAATGGAGAAGTTTATTTCTGAGCAATGGGCCCAAGGACCTCCAGTGTTCATGGCAGTCAGAGCATCACATCATGGAACCATTTTTGACAATGTAGCCAGCAAAGACTGACAAGGCTGAGGCTTGAAGGCACTTTCCACTGCAGCAGATTGCACTAGCTGGCACTGCAGGAGATGTTATACTCCCCATGGCATTATTTCTCACCTCTGTAAGCTTTATGTGTTCCTGTGATTTGATGTTCAGGCAGCAAAAACTGGCAAAGATCCCCCACCTCCATGAGGGCAATGCTCTGGAAATGGAACTGCAGCCACAGGATGGAACATGGGACTGGAAGCAAGAATGAAAGAAGCCAGAAGGAAGAGCTAGGATTTATAGAAGTGGTGCACTGCAGCTGAAACCAGAATGGCTGCCCTAACAAATCCTTGCCTCTTCTGGTTAAAAAAAAAAAAAAAAAAAAAAAAAACAAAGAGGGGAGGAATACATGGACACAGAGAGGCAATTGCTGCTATGTTTCTGATCACTCTTGCATATTTCTGATAAAGATAAACCTGAAAGACCAGCCCCCCAGCTCCTGCCACAACACTCTCAGCTTGCTTATTCTCCAGCTTCTGTTGGAAGCTTTAAAGTGAGCTAAGTGAAAAGACAACATAACTTTTTCAATATTTATTTCAAATACTTTTTTTGCTGCTTAATCTTCAAAGACTTTTATTTTGTCATAGCTGACATAGTTTACATCACTAATGTGTTCAGAATGCTCTTGATACAGATTGGAGGCACCGGTCTCCTGCAAGTAAAACTGTACTCTCCAGTAGCTGTTTATCCTCTTACGCACAGGTAAAATCAACAGGAGCTCAGCATTCAGTGTAAGCCTGACAACAACCAACAAAAAAATCCAAACTAATAACTCCCTTCAAACCTTCAGAAGGCATGAGATGGAAAGTAAGTGGTTTGGAGATTAATTTCTTAGAAATTTCATAGAATCATAGAATATCTGGGCTGGAAGGGACCTCCAAAGGTCATCTAGTCCAACCCCCCCACCATAAGCAGGGACATCTCCAACTAGATCAAGCTACTCAGAGCTTCATCCAGCCTGATCTTGAACGTGCCCAGGGATGGGGCCTCCACCTGTCTGGGCAACCTATTCCAGTGGTGTATCACCCTCATATTGACAAACTTTTTTCTAATGTAGATGAAGCTTCACACCTTTGAGTACTCACAGGATACAAAGCTGGTGACGTATGTGTGCTTGTGGTAGGCAGAGACTGCTGGAGCCATGTGCCTTGGTGCCATGTGCCCAGTGGAGGGTGCTGGCCTCACAAGATGGATTTTGTATTTGATGTCAGCTCATCCCAGTTGGGCAACTGCTGCAGGTTCTGACTACAGGTCAATGGTAGTTTTGCCACACTGTCCTGCCTCCTCTGGTGTTTTAGAAACTCCTATTTCACCTGAGAGGAAAGAATTTCAGCACTTCCTTGGATTGTGTCTAAACCAGTTTCCCCGTTCCATGATACCGGGTGCTGGGAGGTTTCTCAGTGCTCGAATCCTGCCCACGCCAGGCCCTGCATGCAGCCACCTGCCCGAGGGCTGGGCAGGCACACGCTGCTGTGGACAGCACCAGTGCACCGTGAGAGACAAAACCACCCCACTGCTCTCTCACAGCCAGCAGAAATCAGTCACACTCTGTCATAAGTGAGCTTGGATTCAACCTCTGTCTTTGAAAGTGAGCAAAGCCTACTCAGCTTTCCTTGCAGCTATTCATCAACACTCCAAAGAAGTAATATTTTTCCTGCAAGGTACGGGCACTGCCTAGCATCTCTTTTTCCCCTTTTACTTAAAGCAGTAAATCTTCATTTTCTTAGAGTTCTAGGAGCAATTTCTTATCTCTCGATATCCCTGTTTATGAAGACGTTACTTATGCAGACATCTCTTCTACAAAATCTTTTCTGCCTCAAAAGACTCAGTACCCTTCAAGCACTATATTCCCCTTTGAACACAGATCTTGTTTCCAGCCCAGCACCCTGCCTAGTCACAGGACTCTGCCTTCTGCTGTGGCTTCAGCCTTATACTGACAGCAAGTAATTTGCAACTCATTGCCCTCCATGCAAAAGCAAAACTGATCATCAGCTTCTTCCAAGCCATCACTTCTTACCCGAGATAAAAGGCTGTCCTCCTCCACAAGGCAGGGTAGGAAATGTGTCAGAGAAGTAGTGTATCACATGGCCAGTCTTATTGTGTTAGAGGAGAGTCTGATCCTCTTCTTCGGGACCTGTCATTCCATGTTACAGACCAGCCTGAAAAGCCACAGGGCTTTCTCATAAGTATTCACTGCATTTAATGCAGAATTGTAAAACAGTGAACTCAAATGAAAACCCTCTGCCTTAAGTTACATGGCCAGCTGCAAGGTATCTTAGTACCACATGCTGTTGCTCTCATGGTGGTATAGCATTTGGCCAAATCTGAATGCCTCTAACAGTCCCATCAGGGCTTTACTCAGAAATTATTTGATAATACTCATGGGACTGAAGAAATGAATGTATGTCCAGGACCCTGTTGGTGTTGGGCTATTTTCAGGCATGCTCTAAATAGGCTTTTGAAAGACAGAGTGGGACAAAGGAGGGAGCTCAGGGTACTCATAAGGGCTGAGTGCTCTCAGCTCAGCAGTTCTGCCTTGCACTAATCTCAGTTCAATAACTTCACCAGGAGGCTTCCAAAATTAGAAATGTAAGAGAGAGGAAAATTTGATTCTAGCCATGATCACAGTAGAAATACCAGCACTTGCTGCTTATGGGGGAGGGGAGGAAAAAGAAAAAAAGAGGGGGAAGGAGAAAAGGCTGAGCAGAAGTGCTGTCTACAGGCTACCTCTAACAACGTAAGTGCTGGCAAAGCAAAGCATGAAGATCAAGTAGCAATCAGACCCTAACAGGCTGAAGCCATGGTGGCAGCAGCCCCCACAGTGACAGGGAGGGACCACACGCTGCGCTAGGCTTCACTTGACTAAGCTTTCCCAGCTAGTAATTCTAGTCCAGGCTCTCCAGTTGCCCAGCTCATACTCAGTCTTACACCGTGTTTCCCACCATACTGCCCATCTAGTCTTTAGAACTGGCAAGTCTGAAATGAAGCAGAGGAGAGCCATCAGCTCCATCCCTAGCTCAGGGCAGGCCTGAGGCCAGTGCTGTGTGGGAAGGAGCATTGCTCTCCCTGCTCTGGTATCATTTTGGTACCTCCAGCTTTGCAAACCCTCCTAGCACAAGCTGGTTCTTGGACACGTTAAATGCTACCATACTGCAAACACACCAAGTCCCCCAGAGCTCAGCTACGTCAGTAAATGGCACAACTTGTAATTCATCCTGTCAATAAGTGGGTGTGTTAATCAAGGGGAAAAGATGTGCAATTGGCTGATCTTGATTCCAATTAATTTCCCATTAACAGATTTCCTAAATCATTAACAGAATGCCTAGCTACAGATGATGCCAATAACTCTGTGGCACACAGGGCCTTCCTGCCGTCACAGGAAGGGGTGGTCTGCCCCAGTCAGAAGGGAGAACTTTGAGGATTCTGGTGTCTTTCTTAAAGTAAGGATTTTTATCTGAATACTTTCACAGAGGGGTCTGCTTTCTGGAAGATGTGTCTTGGTTAAGATATATTGGTTTGTAAAGGAAATTTAGATTTTGTGTGATAAGAAGCAAAGTTTACAGTAGCACATGTATTGTGAAGTTTGAGATTTTTGATTTCTATCTAAAATTATTGTGAGTCTACATAAACCTGAAGAATATTGTGTTCTCTTTGTATCCCTTGCCTTTTTTCCAGAATGATGAGGGCTTTTCACAGCATAAATACTGGGGGAGGGGGGGACTCATGTGAGTGACCCATACCCATCCTTTTCTATCCATCCTAAAAAACTAAGGACTATGCAAAAGCACTTTGGAGCTGTTAATAATTGGGGGTATTGATAGAGCAGTAGGAAGTAAAGATTCTGGCTTATGATTCAGTAGTGCTTTATTCAGACCATCCATCTCAGAGGAACTTGACGTTATTCCTGTAACTGAGGGTTGGTTCTGGAAGAGTTACTATGCCTTCTGATTTCCACAGGTTTGTTGTCTCTTACTACTTGGAAATCATGTTTGAGGTTTCTGGGCATGTGGCAGCCATCGCTGTGTTGTAGTGACTGGGTATATGCAAAAATCACAAGACAATATGTAATAACTTATATAATCCTTTGACTTCGTTATATATGGCAGTTTAGTTTAAACATGATTCTCTTTCAGCATGTCTCAGACTCAAATGCTTGCAAGGGGAGCTTAGCACCCTCGCAGTGCACACAGCTTTAGGAACACACGCTGTGTCACCAGCCAGCCCTGGGAGCACTGGATTAGGACCTAACACATCAGTTACACAACCCTGGAATTTAAAATAGCAGCATGAGGAAGGAGCGGGGGGGTGGGGGGAGGGGGGAAGCAAAACCAAAAACCACACAACAGAACAAATAGTCTGACTGGAGGGAAGGAAAATAATTTTATTTTATAATTAAGCTGCAAAGAAGGATGACAGACTTCATAAACTGAGTCCTGTTTCCCTAGACAAGCCAATTAATGTACACGGTTGGAATGATACATGTTTTAACAAGCGGCATGAAAAATAGTGTTTCAAGTTAGGAAAGTCACACTCAAAGCCTTTAACATGCACAGTCAGCTAGATACAAAACACCAACAAATCTATCTTAACAAGCTTTTAAAATGTATTTGGACTAATGAGAAGAAAATATAGGAAGACTTATAAACACATATGAAAGTAATTTCAGCGGTTATAGATTGCACAGCACAGTGAAAGCATTTTAGTTATAGAGTAGCAGTAAAATGTGTTGACTATTTAATTTGTACACAGTTTTATAGCATTTTAAAAGTTGCCTTTTGGCAGTGAGAAGACATAAGGATGTAGACTTATTGTAAGGTAAATGACTGACATGAGAGCTGAAGTTATCTTCAAGGTTAGAACTATTGTGGGAGAATAATGCTCTGGAGGATCTGAGATGTACATGGCTGTGTCTACAGTCGATGCCAGTTAGGGATCCCACCAGCAAAGGCATACTTGGATTCCTGCAGCTCCTTAACCTCTGTGTTTCTTTGTCAGGGCCTGACCCTGGCCTCCTGTTATTCTGGACAGCCTGTTCCAGCCTAAAGTCCATTCGATGGACTTTAGAGAGGGACATTAATGAGACGTTGTCTTTTTACTGTAACCAAATAAAACAAGTTCCTCATAGCTGTTTGTGAAATGACTGTGAAATCCTGCATATTCTTCTTTATCATGGTTATTTAACCATGCAGGAGTCCCAGCGTCCTTATGAGGTCTAGAAACTTCATCACAGATAATTCTACAGCTGGTATCTTCAAGCATAGCTAAGTTTAGGAATAATGTACTTTGAATGTATACAATAGTTCTTCACCCTGGCTAAGAAGTTTGGGTTCCAGCCTTCCATCTGAGAGGCAAGTACTTTTGAGTTGTAAGAGCAACAGTTAGCAAGACAGTAACAAAATTGTTGTCCTGGTTTGGGGTGAAATAGAGCTGGTTCTGCTCAATGATTTTACTTTTTAGCTAAAGCTCTTCTAATTAACTGCTCTGTCTGAAGTTAGCAGCGTTTCCGTAAACTGTCTGCTTTAGCAGTGACAACACTTCATGTCTACAGTCACTGCCAGGGGATGGTGTGCAGACCAAGGCCACTGCTGAGCTTGGATCCCACACGGGGGGGGGCAGAGGGTACCCCACACCTGCGGGGAGGAGCGGGCAGAATGACTGACCCCAAGATTCACCAGTGGGGTATTCCAGCCCACAGCCATCATACCCAGTAAAGCTGAAGGATCAGGAGGAACAAGCCCTTCTCTCACCCCTTCTGTTCTTCTCTTCTGTCTGCTGCTGCTGCTGCAGTGGCCAGCATCTCAGGAGGACTTCATCCATCCTGCCTTTGATCCTGAACCCTGTGCTCCTGAATTGAGTTCCAGAATCCAGCTCCTGGACCCAGTCCATGGCTGTGGCCGAGCCCAGCCTGGGACCCTCTCCCCGGGGGCTGCTACCCCGCCGGGGCGACGGGGCAGTGTTGCCACCGGGGGGG
>NW_008601708.1:49367-52821 GCF_000691845.1 Merops nubicus
TCTTTCCCTTTCAGGAGTAGGGGGAGGGTGTTAACAGGAAGCATCTGTTACAGTTCTGAGGGCCGCCCTGACCCCAAACCGTGGCAATTGTATAGAACTACTTGAGCATATATGAAGTCTATGTAGCAGCATGGGCAGTGGCTATGGTTACTGTGTATTGGAAATGGGAAAGACAATGGTAATGCCTAATGAGCTTCAGGTCTCAGGAAAGGAGGCATCAGTCCAAACTTGCACTTTAACAACTGAGCATGATGCTCTCTCCGTGTGCTGCGTTATTTAGGTGAATTTTCTCCTCCCTTACCCTGGCAATGTCCGAGGTGAACGTCTGATTTGAAGGTGGGTGAAAGGGGCAGCCTGGCTCAGGCTGAGAGCATCGCTGAGCTCCTCTGGATCCAGCAGTCCTGGAAGCAATGTGCTGTGCAAGTGCTGTGGCTCTTGTCTTCCATGAGGAATGCTTGGCCGTTTGGACTTGATAGCAACTGAAATAGTGTTTCAAGCTGGAAAGCCTAATGCTTCTTCAGGGGTCACAAATCTTGCACTTTCATTCATTGTAAGTGTTAAGCTGCTCTTTCTTGACTGCTCCAAGTTAAATGCACATGATCAGCAGTGCTGATACAGAGTATTGATTTTTTTCTGCTCTTCTTGGGTGGGGTTCATGTGTGACTCCCAGATACTATAGGCATAAGCCAAGGAGGCTTGGGCAAGCTCCTCACTATCAAACCCATGAAAGACTCTATTCGATTGTGTCTTTACTGTTGAACTAATGGCTGGGGAAAAGCTCTGCTGCACTGAAGATGAATAAGAGCTCTCAAAATAGCAGCCCAAAATTTACCTCTCTTTGTAGTTTGGTGCAATATCCTATGAATCAGTGGTGGTTAAGGCTGCTCCATCTACTTTTTTCCCTCTGTGAGATGAAAGTCCAGGACCCCACCCTCCCTAAGTAATGAAGTTTCACCAGTAGTTCCTCTCCACATCTGGATGGACCAACTGCCTCCCCTGAACCAGCCAGTCTCCAGCCATCTCTAGGCCAAGTTACACTGTAGCATCTGGTTGTCATTATATAAAAGTAAATAGGTCTTTTTCTCCATCTCTCTTATAGTATAAGCACAGCTGGGTTCCAGAACATAAAGAGAATCTCTGCAGAAGTGTGAGAGCAGAAATTGGGTGCTTTCTATTGTGTACAGTCCAGCAGCAGTGGTGGGCAGGCATCAGTGCTCCCGTTCCTCCCAGGGAAGGAAGGAACCTTCCTTCCTTGCCTGTTGCTGCAGCTGTAAGCCTGCCTTGAACCCCACAGAGAACACTTGCTGCTGAGAGTCCCTGTTTGCGTGGAGCAGAGAGCAGCCTTTTATGGACATTGCTGAGGAGCGCTGTTTCCATGTGGTTGTGCCTGCCCCTCACCTGGTATCTGGGTGTGCTGTGCTGGGAACTACCTGCAAAACAGCTCAGAGAGGCTTCCTAGCAGCACAGGTACTCTCCTTTATCAATGCTATGCCTTGTTTGTTTTCTCCACTGCCTAACTGATATGTAAAAGAACTACCCAACCAATCTGCTACAGCCTCCATCTGTTCTCCTTTAAGCTCTAATCCCATAAAACAGCTCTGCGTGTGTTTAATGCTCAGCGTGGTCTGGTCACCTCACTGAAGTTAAAGATCTGGCTGTTAGCCATGTGCAGGGCTCCTATTGGAACACCAGCACAGAGAGAGTGGCGTAGGCACAGCTGCCTCCTCGAAAGCCAGGTTCAGTAAATGTCCTTGCTGTGCTTTGGTCTGTTCCTCTTCCCAGCACTTAACATCTATGGATGTCTCCTGCTTGCATTCCCTTTTGAACCACAATGCATCAAGCATGTGCTTCTGTTACACTGAAGGGAAGGTGACGTGGAGGTGAGCTGACTTCCAGAACACACAGAAGCCTTAAATGTAACCTGACATCCCTTAATGACTGTCCCTTAAATATAAGAAAAAAGGAAAATAGGTCAGTATTTCTGTTCAAGTTGGTAGCTTAATTTCTCTTACTTTCTGTTTGATTTATCTCTACATTCAGAGTCCCTCATGCAAATTAACACTGACTATTTAACTCTGCTTAACTAATTGGTACTTGTATGTGCAAGATTAGTGACCAACTATATATTAATATTATTGACCCTTGTTTGCCTCTTAGTGCTATCTATTTTTCCCAGGTGAATGCAATTAGAGCATAATTAATTATCAAATAGCCATGTTCTTTTTATTCCAAACACTCTAACAATTACACACTGAGATCAGCACAGAACCCTGAATACTTAATTCATTGCTTTGTGCTTTCCCTGTAGAATCCATAGGAGATTTGCTAGAAAATAGACACAAGCAGTTGACACCTAATGTATTTAAAGAGCTATAAAACTTTCATCCTGCGGATCCACTGGGAATAGGATGGTCTGAATTTAACTTTTAATTGCATAGCTAAGAAATGAAATACAGATAAAGGGATGGTTCGTGTAGCTGGCACCAGACCAAAATAAACGTCGGACCCAGCTGTCCATAGCCCTGAATACATGAATAACTTTATGCTCTTGGGTTGTTTAATTGGATTCTGAGGGACGGTGAATTTGAGTAAACTTATTCATGCATGGCTACTTTTTCAGGATCAGGCTGTTGCAAGTATTTTCATTGTTGAACAGAGGAAAAAATTAATGCTTCAGAGCAGGAGTCAGACCCTTTCTGTGCTTTCTCCAACACCTTCAGCTTTCCCACCTCCCAGCTAGGATTGTGATGTTCTTGGGGATGCAGAGGGATGGATATTAAGTGTGAACACATCCCTTTTGCCTTGGGTAAAAAGCTTTTTGACACATTTGGATTAAAAATTAGATGCATGCTGCAATAGTCACAGGTTTTATTTTCCCCTTTAAAAAGGTGTAGAGGAGCAGACCAAAAGAAAAGTGTATGTTTGGAGAGAAAGGTTGGCAATAGTGACGGGAGGTTGGGTGGGATGTGCTCACAAAGCAGACCTGGATTCACTTAGGCCCTTATAGCTGTGCCTGTGTGCATTACAGAAAATGGAACTAGACCATCAGTTCCCTCAGGGGTTTTCTCCATCTTTCCCATTTGCAAATGCCCACTGGCGCACGCTGGACCGGGATGCAGAACGTCTTGATTTTTCTGTGTTCGCCTGGGGCGACTTGGACAAACGGCTTTACCCTTGCACAGCCGAGCTTGTCTGCCAGCAAAACGGGGAGGGTGGCAGGGGCGTTGTTCGTGCAGTGCGCGGAGCTTTGTACGACCTCCGCGCTGCGGCAGCCCGGGACCTGCGTGCACCAGCCCGCGCCGTCTGCAGGCGCCCTTGCACAGCCGAGCTTGTCTGCCAGCAAAACGGGGAGGGTGGCAGGAGCGTTGTTCGTGCAGTGCGCGGAGCTTTGTACGACCTCCGCGCTGCGGCAGCCCGGGACCTGCGTGCACCAGCCCGCGCCGTCTGCAGGCGC
>NW_008601709.1:0-19153 GCF_000691845.1 Merops nubicus
CTCCCCGCCCCCTTCTCCCCTTGCTCTCCTCGCTCCTTTCCCCCGGGGAGCCAGGGGAGCTGCAGGCGCCTCGTTTCCCGGCAGGGAATGACTGTGATTTCTGCTCCCCGTTGGGTCGGGCCTGCCCTTGTCGAGTTGGAGAAACGCGAAAAGAGCTCTTCTCCTTTCTGCCCTCACCGCCCAGCTGTGGTGGGGACCAGTCGTGGGGGGATTGGGAAGCAGGGCTGCTTGGCCCTGTTTTTGTGTGCTTCACCGGGTTTTTGCTTGTTCGACAGAGCAAAAAATGACACGGGAATGCCTGTTCTTCCCTTGCTTAGGCAAATCTGTTTTTCTCTGCTGCCATACAAAAAGGGTAGTGAAATCCACCATGGTTATGACATCATAGCTTTAGGAGGGATCCTGAAGTGACTGGCTTAGATTGGACAGTCCCTGTCCACATGCACCATTGAGATCGTTGCACGATGGGAATAGGAGGTGACCCAAGAGGGGAGGAAAAATAATCTATACTTCTAAAGTGAATGTGGTACACCAGGAAGCTTAGAAAGATATCAGTGTGATTCTTATGAAAAATAGTCTTTCTTGAACAGGAAGAGGTTAGTGGTTTCTTTCTTTGGTTGTTTTATTTCCACTCAAGAAAGTGGATAACTGTGACTGTGGTTCTGTTAAAAAGCTCATTAGTGTGCATTCTGGATGTGTTCTCTGAAAAACTCTCAAGTGATTCATCTGTTCAGCTATGTCACAGTGAGGGAAGAAAAGCTTGAATGCTGTGTGATTCAATAACTAGAACATTTCACATAGTTTTCTGTGACAGTTGCAAGCTTTAGAATCTGTCTTAAAACATAGACACCTTCAAGCAGAATGGAGAACAGCTGGACAAAAAAAAGAGCATTTTAATGCTTTCCTGTTACCTTTTCATAATCATTGACAGACATGCAGCAGATTTCTGTGAGTAATGATGGTAAATAAGATGTTGTAGTTCTGTAAATAGTAGCTTATTTCTTTACAGAAAGATACAAATGATGCATTCTGTTGAAAGGCCACAGGAACTCAGGTGTGTCCACCAAAACATTTATCTTTAGGACTTAGAGATGAGCTTCAGTTTTCATTGTTGTCAGTTTCTAGGCAGTTCACTTTTAATGCTAAAGAAGCAAACCCAGTACCGCCTAGCTGTAATGTTTAAACATGAGGTGGTAGCTAAATGAGGTCTGAGTTAAATCACTTTTAGAGGCATTACCTGCACCCTGTGTTTGTACATTGCAGTAAGCTTTACCTGGAGTTGTGGCAAGGTTGGGGTGAAATGGACACCACTTCCATGCATTGCTCATTTCATAAAATGTGACTGAGGAATCAGAAAAGTATTCTCTTCCTGTTTGCCTGCTTCGTGTGGCACAACAGTCTTGCCCTCTGCTTGTCAGGAGGTGAACATTTCACACCCAGGATGAGGGAACAGCTGCTCACCTGTATGAACCAGGACAGGCTTTGTCCATTCTCTGGGGTTTGCTTGCTCTCTGCTTCCATCCCCTATGTCTCATGCCTGTCTGTGAGTTTATTTCCAGCTGAGTTGAAAGAGGAGACCTGGGAAGCCAGATTTCATGTGGATTAGGAGAGGAACCTACCTTTTTTTTTCTGGCTAGCAAATCATCTTAAAATCAGATCTTGGATGTTTGAGATTTACTGCGTGTGTGAGAGACAGGAGGAGAAGAGTGCTGAGCAGGAGACCCAGTGGCTGTTGGGTGGGAGGGAGGAGCATAGTTCTCCCTCAGACTGGTCTGTACACTAAATTAGTGTCTTGTGGCTTTGGGCATTAAGCACTTGTGTAACAGTCAGGTGGACTGCATAAACTTCACACAGCTCATCACAGGATTTCCAGCAGGAAAAACACAGGTTTAAACTGAGTGGAGGGCAGATTGTACTTCTGAGTGGCTGTATGTTTCTGACTGTGTTTCTTTTTTGCCCAGTTTGGTGGGTGAGTGGCATTACTACTCCTTTCCTCTTAGTAGTCTCTCCTTGTAGTAATTAATGCCACAGAGACTTCAGCCTTAAGTTAAGAAATGGACTTCTAGGGGTTTTTTTAACTGCTAAATCAAAGTTTGTTTTCTTTAACTTAACCAATGGTTTTAAAGTGGAGACCATGCAAATGTATATTTTGAGACTATTGGGGAAGAGCAGTCATAGAAAAAAACCACATGACTGGTAGGAATTCCTACATGGAGCTACAAAGCTTAGGAAAAAAAAAATCAACTTCTTCTGTTATGGAATTAAAACTCTTGTTCAAGATCTCAAAAACTACTCAAAAGTGTTAGATTGTTACATTAAGGGTAAAACAGTGACTTTTTATTTGGCTATATTAAAATGTTCTAAAGCAAAAGGTGATATGGAGTGTATAATTCTAAGGAAGGGTGAATGTAAATTAATATTTGTGGGTTTTTTTTCCCTGATGCAGGTTCCTGTTTTCTGGCACTGATAGTGCATGGCGGCTTATCCTAACTCTGTCCTGAAGTGAGGTGGGAAATCTGTCCAATAATCCAGCCTCAGTAAGACAGACAAGGTAATGATAAACATGGTTTTGAAAAGGAAGTGAAAAAAAAAAAACCTGTGGATGGATGCTGTTTTATTTAATGCTTTAAATTACAAAAAAAACCCAAACACAACTTTTGCAACCAACTTCAAGTGTTTATTAGGCTGAGTTAATGTGCCTGCTGTCAAAACTCGTAGGCTGCAAAACATGAATAATGCATTAGTGAGCCTAAATGATATTACAAACTTCACTGTTTCATCAGTGTCTCAGCAACAATCTGATGGTATTAATTGCAGGTCTCTTTTCTCTCCAATTAGGCTGTATCCACCTACCTCCTCTTATGTCTGATTAAGGGAATGAGTTTTGTTCAGTAGTTGCTTTTCTCATTTTTTTTTTTTTGGATGTCATTGGGCTAAACAAAGGGATTTGTGTGAAATATTTGCTTTGTATTAATTACAGAAAAAAACAAACAGAAATTGAATTGCAATCTACAGATAGCATCATACTACATCTTTCTTATGCCAAACTTGGTCACTGAAACAGTAGTTAAATATATATAAATGCATCAAGATATGCTCTACTAAAAGCTTTAGCTGAGTGTCTTGTTTTTCTGGTAGGAAAGAAGTTATTTTCAATGCAGTATTTTAAAAATAGGCTGACCAGAGCACAATTCAGTTTCCTTATAAAGCATTATGTTATCCTTAAAGACAAGTAAAAAGTACCTACATATCTCTACCAAGAATTCTTTTTGCACAAGAATGAGCAGCATGCTTGCCTGCATGTGACTTTGGAAATACCAATTTTGATGTATTAGGGCTGCCTGCTTTTAAGATCTCCAGTATTTGGACTTCAGATGTTAAGGTAGTTGCTTCTTTTAATTGCTCCTTGTTCCAAATCTGTTGTTTTGGCCCTGTCCAAGAACAATGAAGGAACAAGGGGACTAGCTACCCAATTGTTCTGACCATGTAACCACCTGTAATCTTTGTAGTCACCACCTGTAATCTTTGAAATGAGGTATTTTGTTCTGGCAGTCTTCTATTATATGAAAAAATAAAGCCCTTTTCTGATGACCATAATTATGGGCCATGCAAAAATAATAAGATGGTAACATCACCAATATAATGTTTTAAGGCTGACAGCCTTTGCTGCAGTTTCACTTTCCCACAGAGGGATGTACACATGTATCTCAAAAGCAAATCCTAGGGAATATTAGTTTCTTTTTGACATCCTTCCATGACAGCTTACAGTGGATATATTGAAAAAAACCCCGTGTAAGTTAGAAACTTCTAAATGGCACAGATATTTAAAAGATGTCTGACTTAATCTTTACTTTTAAATTCTGAGCACTGGGAACCTTGATAACTGTTAGTTTGGAGTGTTGGATCTTACAGAGCTCTTTGCCCAGGGCACTCTGTTGAGAAATTAGCACACCACAGAATGTTTCTGAGAGAGGTGCTCTGGAGAGCTTCCTAACAGTGCTGTCCAAAAATGGAAGGCTTCAGAACTGTCATCAGTTACATTTAAATAACAGTTTTGTTTTCTAATATGGTTTCTAATGTTTTGTTGTTAACAGGTCTGCAGTGACAGGGAATCCACCATGAATGGGCAGCTGGATTTAAGTGGGAAGCTGATCATCAAAGCTCAGCTTGGGGAAGATATTAGGAGAATTCCTATTCATAATGAAGATATCACCTATGATGAATTGGTGCTAATGATGCAAAGAGTTTTTAGAGGAAAACTTCTGAGCAATGATGAAGTCACAATAAAATATAAAGATGAAGGTAAGATTTAGTTACTGCAGTTGCTCTGATCGGATTTATCTATGGACAGAAACTCTGAAATTCACCTCTTCAAAGCTGACCAGATATGTTGGCAAAGGGAAGTGATTTCTTGTGAAGTCCTTTGAATTGGATGACAGCAGCTGTATCTCTTGTGGCTATGCTGTCTTAACGTAGTATTTCCTCCAGTTTTTCTGAAATATAAGCCATCTGAAGGTTCATTTTTTTCCTGTTGCAGGAAGCTGATCAAAGTCAGATCAAAGACTGATAATTATGCTGGTGCACAGTAAAAAAGCTGCATTACAGAAGCATTTTGGTTCATCTTTCTTAATAGCACAAGGGAACTTTAGAACTGTCTGTGGTACCCAAAATGTCAAATAACTTTTGTTCATACATCTAGACAAGGAAATTTCATTTTGCCCTTGAGAAAGTTTTGGGTTTGTGTCTCTTTTCAGAGACACTGCTCATCAAAATTTCTATGCAATGAAGACCTAATATTTTGGGTCTTGATTTTCAATGGAAGAGAGCTCAGTGGATTTATCTTGGTTTTGTTTTTCCTCTTACCATATAAACAATTTCTTTTTTTCTTTCCAGAATGAGAAAGATGAAAGGAAATTGAATTCTTTTGCATTAAGTTAAAACTGCTAGTCTCTTTT
Source organism: Merops nubicus (assembly GCF_000691845.1). Lineage (NCBI taxonomy): Eukaryota > Metazoa > Chordata > Aves > Coraciiformes > Meropidae > Merops > Merops nubicus. The sequence goes on from NW_008601709.1 coordinate 4,953, forward strand.
TTCTTTATTCTTACCTGTTCTTTAAGTGTAATTCCCTGTTTTTATGTATGCTTCTAGCTGTCTTTTTTTGAAGAAGATAAGCGTATAATGGAGGTTGTAATTATGGTTTCATTCTTTGGTTGTCTTTCACAGCATAGAGACTTTCTACCTTAAATTTTAGCTTTGTTTGTCTCAGAATGTGCTACTTCTCCACTGGGATGGGATAGCAAATTTCAGTATACATTATTCTAGCTGATTATCACTGTGAAGAGTGTTTAAACATTGTTAGTATCAGAGGAAGTTGCAAATGATTAAGGCAAAAGTACAGAACTAGACTTGAGTTTGATTGCCATCTGAGGACCATGGTGTTCTTTATTTCAGCTAAGCTAAGAGTCTTCATTAAATCTATTTCAGTCAATAAAAGCATTGGAATAGATACATTCTAGCCATTTCCATTTTGTTGTGTCCCTCCAGACTTGGAGGAATGCTTGTCCTCATCTGTTATGAGGAGATTATATTAAGTTTGTCTAAGGATTTCTACTACTTCTACAGCCTTGATCTGGATCTTTTCAGAATTGATGTGCATACTGTTTGAACATTCAGTAGAATGCTTCATCTACCACTCCTGGTTTTGTTTATTTTTGTTGCTGTAACATGTGAGGCTACTGATCTTTAGGCCTGGATATGGGATTTTCTGCTGAAAATTTCTGCGAAATACTGGGGCTTTGTGTCTTCATCAGGTTGTCATGATCCTTGAGTCTAACACAGGTATTTTTCAAATTTGTATGCTTAATTGGAGAGGCTAGGAAACTTCTAATCCCAATCCTTCTGTCTGGATTTGTGGACTAAGATAGTCAGAAACATATTCTCAAGTTACATATAGATTATGTGATGCTTTTACTAATTAAGGAGAAGTTTCAGTTTGATTCAGTCTTACAGAATTAGATTTTATATTCCTAGGCTTTATATTCAAACTGGACATCTTTGAAACATCTGAACTGAGGAAATTGCTCAGCTGGATGTGAAATAATTTTCATGTCCTGGTTAAGGTTCTTAAATATATAGTAAAAGCAATGGCTAAACTAAGAAAAAAAAGCCCAAACAAACCAATTGTTCTTCACTACCTTGCAGCAGAAGGTGATGTTTTTGTGTCAGAGCCAATAATGAATTATTAACTTATACTGCATGTAATGAAGTTGGTGTGCTAGTCACCAGTGCTGAGTACAGTGGACTTCTCAATAGATAATAATTAACATTGGATATTCCTATCTGTATCATGATAAGAGGAATTAAGCTTCATTGACATTCCTTAAAATGAAAAGGTTGTTTGATAAATCTAATACACTTATATTGTCAGACTTCTGTATAACTTGACATACACCTTGCAAATCCTAACATATGTTCTCCTTGGATAACAGCTGGATGGCTGTCAATAGGAATTGTAGCACTGACTTCATGCACCTAATAAAATGCTGTACTTGGTGCTCTTCAGCCTTTTTTTCTGCTAGCAGTTTTAAACAGAAATAGCATTTTTCTTAATGCCTTCAACATAAATGTTAAAATAGGTGGAGGAGAATAAGATGGAATGATCTGTATCCTTTTGGGTGACACTAATCCATGTAAACCATGTGTATGAATGTACATTTCCATGTGGCTATGGAGGATAAACAGTTTAGAACCTTTGTTCAGGCAGTAAATGTGACTATTGACTGCTAGGACAGAAAAGATGGTCTGCCAGTGTCATGCATTGGCAATAGGAGTAAGGATCATTGCCAGGGGAGTATGGAATAGAAGGACTTTGCCTTAATACCCCAGTGGATTTGGGTATTGGCATTTAGGGAAGGATACTGAAAAGCTGGAGGAAGTGTTTGAATTGGAGGGAACTCTGTCTCCTTCAGCCCTTCACTGACAAAGAGAAAATGATTGTGTAACTTTATAAAGTTACTTCTTTGGCTATGACAAACAGGGACACTGTTACCCTCTCTTTCCTGGCACTGGTGAGGCCCCACCAGCAAATCCATGTTTAGCTTTGCCCCCTGCATTCCAGGCTAAAAAGACTTGGAGAAGCTGAAGAGGGTCCAGAAGGACAAGGTGAGGGTGGTGGGTGGCCTACAGGGAGCATGTGGAGGAGCTGGGCTTGTTTGCAAGCAGACAGAGCTAATAGTGGCCTCCAGCTGAGTGGGATTTACAAAGACCATTGAATCCAAACTGTTTCCAGTAGCACCAGATGGCAGCAGTCAAGCTGCAGTTTGAGAGGTGGAGCGTGAGTTTTGGCCAGGAGGGCAGTGTGTCACTGGAGCAGGTTGCCTAGTGGGGCTTTGGAGTCTCTGTTCTTGGAGACATTCCAGTCTCTGCTTGATGAATCTGTGACTGACTGCTGTCAACAAATGTATTTTGAGCTTGTGGAAGTGCAAACAGGACACAAGATACAGAAAAATCTTTGGAGAAAATAGTATTTCTTTCAAGGAAACTTGAGAACTATTTTGTGTCATCAGTTTGTTAGCATGTGTAAGTTTTCTTGTTTATTTTGTTGGAAAGCAACTTCTTTGAAGTCTGACAGCTATTGTTAGCTGTGGTACTACACGAAGAAAACCTTCCATTGCAGAGGTGTTACTTGTAGTCAGGTTTGACAAAATTAGAATATGTAGTTCTTCAGATGTTACAGCTTTTTCCAGCCTGCTCAAGTCTTGTTTTCTCTGGGATACTGTTGAGTAAGCAAAAGATGCTAATGTGGATTGTCCTGACTTAGGTTAAAAATTGTGGGAGACCAGGCTTAATAGGAACTTGGTATCTTTTTTGGGTATTAATAGGATCAAAGGTGCTCTGGTTCTTTATGCATAGGCCATTCTATCTTAATAAAAAAGGATCCCATACAGTTCTAATATTGTTTCTGTGACTGATGGCAACGTGCAAATTCATTAGGATGGATCGGGATGGGAGTCAGAGATGAAATGACACAAATAAATGGCTAAGAGTTGAGACTTCTTTTCTTTCAGACCAAGATTCTGACATGTTTTCTTCTGACTACTTTGACATCTTCATGTCTTCATTGCTATTTCTGTGTTAATTACTATTCACTTTTACACAGGGATTTTATTATCATTCCCTTGTTGAAAATGAGTCTTGCACCTCAGTGTTCTGAGTACAGCCTGAGAAAGCATTCTAGTAATTTAAAATTTTCCCTTGTTAGTGTGTGTGTCCTGTCTTCTAAAAATTGAATCAGGACTGGCTTGTGGCATCTATCTTGACTCCTGTCTGCTCACAAACAGCACAGTTTTGGAGCCACCTGAAATAGGCATAGAACTTTCACTGGCAGTGTCATTCTTTCTGGTGTTGGACTTTCTCAACTCTTAGCTTCATTGTTTCATCCTGTATGTGAATATAAAAGAATGATAAGTTATATGGAGCTTTCAGAAGGCTCCTTTTCAGAGCCTGTCATGCTTTTCTCTTTCCTTCTGTGCATAATTTCCCTGCACACAGACTCTTGTACTAAAATAATAAACTTTTCCTGGTAACTTGGGAATCAAATAAGGGAAGTTATTTTTGAGTGATGAAGGAGCACTTTTGCCCTAGCATGAAGTTCAGTAGTTAATGGGCTTTCCTTTTAATGTAACTTTTTCATGTTCTTTTCAGATGGAGATCTTATAACAATTTTTGATAGCTCAGATCTTTCCTTTGCAATTCAGTGCAGTAGGATACTAAAGCTGACGTTGTTTGGTAAGTATAGAAGATTGTGTTTTTTTTAATAATGTTTATTAAAATTCAGCCAGTAGGTTTCACTTCGAGGTACTAAAAACTTCCAGTTTGTCTCCTGAGAAGAATGAAATCCATAAGTTAAAAAATACTGGATTAGTGCATGATACCTATTTTCTGTCTTGATGTTTCATGTGATATCTGAACTTACAGAAAAGGAAACTGTTTCTTTTTATAAGATTACTTAAAGTATGTGGCATACATTTATATGTGGTCAAGTTTTTTTTTCCTTAATGTTATTTTCCATGTTATCTTTCACTCTAGCATTTGTGGGGTTTTCCCCATAGTTGAGTGAGAAATTTAAGGTTATGAGTGCACTGCTAAAGAAGAACATTAATTGCTTTAAGTTGAATAGATTTTTAGCATTTATCTCTTAGTCTTTGTATAAAATAGTTCTTTATTGATGCTATGGGTAAACCAAGGAATAGCAAGCAGCCTTTAACCTGGCCACTGACCTTACTGAGGAATTGCAGTAGTGTTGTGTGTGCTGCATTAGTTCTGAAGGGCTGGCTTTCCACAGCTAAGTATATTTGTATTGTTCAGGGTATATTCATGGAAGAAAGTAAACAATGCTGAAATTTACTGCAGGCTTTCCTCTGCAGTTCTGGTACTATGGATTATGCTGAGCTGAGATTATATTAAAGGAACAATAAGTTCTAGAATGAGCTCAGGCTGTGTTGGCTGAACTTTAAACCCCACAGAGGATGATAATGCTACAAACAAGTTAAAACTGAAGGTGACTTTTTTTAAATTTTAAACTGGATATCAAAATGTTACTACAGCCTTAAGTTTATCTAATTTCTGTTTGATAATGCTGCGAACAGGTAACAATTGAAGGTGGCTTTTTTTTAAATTTTAAACTGGATATCAAAATGTTACTACAGCCTTAAGTTTATCTAATTTCTGTTTTGCAGTGAATGGACAGCCAAGGCCCCTAGAATCTAATCAGGTGAAATACCTGCGCCGAGAGCTGATAGAACTTCGCAATAAAGTCAATCGTCTGCTGGACTGTTTAGAACCACCACCTGAACCAGGGCTTTCCACCAGCCTGCCTGAAAGTGGTAGGTAGGCAGCCTGGCAAAGAATGGTTTGGTTTGGTTTGGTCTGCAGAGTTGTGTGCTGTTTAACCAAGTGAAAAATGGAAGCTTGAATACTGGTTGTGATCCTTCTCAATTGTTGCCTGATGGTCCAGAAGTAAGTTTTTAATGCTCAGTGGTTTCAGAGGTAAAATTTTTATTCAAATTTATTTGGAGTAAGGCATGAAGTTGACTGAGGAATAATAGGAATAAAACTAAGTTTTTGTTGCAATTTATGAAAATGCTGTAACTAACACTTGTGAGTCATGACAACATTTTGAGAGGGCTTTGAGCTGAATTAATAGTTTGTTGTTGCTGAAGAGTTCTTGCTCCCACTGCTTTCTTTGGGCTAGCTCTGATGCTTGTCTTGTCATGTTGCTAAGCAAGTTTGATTCACTAAAAAAGTAAAAAGCAAATTTAGCAAAAATTATATCCACTTTTTTTGCCAGGTTAGGAAATTGAGTCCACACATTTTGAGCTCAGACCAGCATCAGAGCTGTCTCAGGGTAAGCAGCCCAAGGGTGCAGGTAGGGATTGTTGGGGGAGGGCAAAATGGGGAAAGGAGTCTTATTCTTCCAGTTTTGAGGCACTGATCTCCTAGCTTAGGGCTGTTGTACTTTGTATTGTAAAACTACACCTCTGCGTGCTTAACTACAGATTTTGGTTCAGATGGCCACAAAAAATAGTGAATACACTGCTTTTGTATTTTACAAACCAAGTTTTATTGGTTTTGTTGTTTAAAACAAAAACTCAGCCCCTGTTAGTGCAGTATAAGTACTAACTTCAGTGGAATACAGTAGACTCTGGCTATAAACCCTTTGGAAGGAGCCTAGGGTGATGATCCTAGAGTGTGAACAAAACTGGCCAGTTTAAACCCTACCTGTACTTGTTTTTAAGTTAAAATGTAGCACTCTACAAGGTAAGGGGTTTGTGAGTGATTTAGCGTTATGTGTAGAATTGCAAAGGGTTGAATTTCACCTGTCAGTTTAGGAAGAATTCCAGGTGAAGGGAATAGAGCTGAACAAAAACTGCAGTTAATAAAACACCATAATAAATTGGAACCTGTCCTGTAAGTTTTCTTAATTTTGAATTCTCTGTAGGCAGGTCATACCAGAACAATTTGTCTGAAGCAGGAGCATTGTACGTTTGAATTTAAGAGAAAGTGATAAGTGATGCTGATATTTCTCTGTGTCAGTGTTCTCTTTAAGTAACTGCAATGAAACCTAAGCTTTGTCACAGATCACAGTTTCATATACATCACAGATTCATCACTGTTACTCTATCATAAGCATTTCAAAAGCTAAAACATTTAAACCCCCCCACAACTCTGCCATTTTGCATTTTGAAGTTTACAATATGTACGTATGGTGGTGTTCCTGTTCTGAACAATTCATCAGTAGGCATTTTGTTCTGCAGATGCTGTAGATGGCAGGGAAGAAAAGCCTGCTGCTGCTGACTCCAGTGTGAAGCCATCTACTCAGGTCATAGCAGCGAGCATGTCTGCCTTTGATCCCCTCAAGAACCAGGACGAAATCAACAAGAACGTCATGTCGGCGTTCGGCCTGACAGACGAGCAGGTGTCAGGTAAGAGCACATCTTGTGGAAAGGAGAGCAAAACCTCTGCTTAATCCACAACTCAAATCTTTATTTGTAACAAGGCTTTTGTGTTTTGGGTGTATTAAGCTGTGTGCTGTATTTGCTGTTTCTTTTCAGGGTTCTGAAACTTAGTATATTGAGGTGTTGTAATTACATTCTTTTAACTTTCATATACAAAACGCTGAAGTCTTGATCTTGGTTTTAACTTGGAGTAGAAAATACCTTGAAATTTTAAATAAGAATTATTTAAAGCTGTTGTGTAGCATAACTTAATCGGTATGTGCCAGTGGTAGAAAAACAGTATCCACTGCTCTGCCTTAGGATTTGGTCTTGGAGTTCATGTTTCTTGGCTTGTGCTTCTTGTGTTTGAGTCAGTCAGAACATTTTGTACAAACCCACCTTTTCTGTTTCATTTCAGAGGTAGTGTCAACTTTTTCACTGTGAGCAGAAAGGAATAACATACTTGCCTGAATTAGTTTTATTCTTGAAGAGCTGCATGAGTCTTGGCTCCACCTAGTAGTAGAATGCTAAATGTATAAAACCCAATTATACTAAACTGAAAGCAGTCAACTTAAGGCAGGATAACTGAAGTCAGAAAAGCAACATAAATTGTAATAAAGAGTCTGATGCAGAATACAGAACACTGATATTTGCACAGCATCTGCGTGTGTCTGGCAAAGTTTAACATAGCATTGAAACTAAAACTGCTGTTACCTAACAGGATTTCCTGTGTACTTTAGAGAAAGTAGATTTTTTTATGATGTGTGTACAGGTGGGCAAACTAATAGTGCCTGGAGCTCATTTCTACAGTACAGCTGCCATGGCAAAAGTAGAGTGAAGAGGAATAGAGCTGCACTGTGTGACTGTGTAGGATCTGCAGACTGAGGAGGTGTCTTCAGATTGGGGTACTGGTCTGTGGATCAGGCCTATTGAGTGATATCTCTTCCTCCATGGCATATTTTTGGGTATTGTCACAATGTGGTTATTTCACAAACCAGATAAAGGCTTGATGGTACTTCAAAACTTACAATGGGCTGTCTTTGAACAATGAAGTGATGGAGTATGAAGTACAACTAATGGAAAACGAGTTAAATTTTGAAGGAGTGGTTTTGTCTTCTGGTACAAAGCAATAGTGTCACTTAATGCTTTGTTGATACAGCATGAGTGTGTTGTGATGGAGAATGAAGTACAACTACTGGAAAACGAGTTAAATTTTGAAGGTTTTGTCTTCTGGTACAAAGCAATAGTGTCACTTAATGCTTTGTTGATACAGCATGAGTGTGTTTGTGTCTTCATAATCCTTTGATAGAGGGAACTGACTTGACTATGATTTGAATGTATGAAGAATTTCAGATGACCATTTAAGCAGGATGTAAGAGATCCTATTTCTAAAGCTATAATCCAAGCTATGTATATAAAGACAAAAAGAGAAGTAGGCAGATTTGATTCATTTTCCCCCTAATAAGGGTAACGTGAAAACACAGTTACAGGCTTGTTGGATGCATGAAGGGGTTTATCCCACAAATGGGTCAGGTTTCTTGGAAGGATGAGATTTGAGTGACCTAGAGAGAGGTGGAAAATTTGACCCCCTAAATTTTTTCCAAGGAGAATTTAGATGTGCAGATAAATCTGGTTTTAGCGTGATGCTCTCAAATGTTTATCTGTGGAAAACTAGAAAAAATGTTAAAAACTTTGCAAGGGAATGGTCTTGTATTGGACTTTTAAAAGAGTTCAAACTGTGTGTTCATTTCCTGTGCTGTATTTTGTTCTTGCTCCCCCAGGACCACCCAGTGCCCCCGCAGAAGAGCGATCGGGAACGCCAGACAGCATCGCTTCCTCTTCTTCTGCAGCCCACCCCCCTGGGGTTCAGGCACAGCAGCAGCCCTACCCCACAACACAGCCACAGACTGGGCAGGTGGAAGGTAGGCAGCTTGGTTTTCTGCTCTGTGAGACGTGGGTGAATGATGGTGTCTGAACGAGTCATCAGTGGCTGTGACTTCCAATTAGAGTTGATACCAGAGTAGAAATTCATCTGTGCCAATAGGCAGGAAAAGTTTCTTTCCTCTCATGCTGTTCACCAGAGAAACAGCAGAGGGAGCAGCAGCCTTGTCTAAAAGGGTAGGTGGTGCAACATGAGCAGGATTTTCCTGGTACTGTTTCCTAGTTGTATCCCTGCTCACTTTACTGTAAGGCAGATTTAAATACACTGCACTTTAAAAGCTATCTAAGGATCTCTGTTCACATTCATACCCTGTGTGTTGTGTCAGGCTTTTACTCACTAACAGTTTGGCTTGTCCACTATGAATTAAAAATGTCATTTACTCACCATTTCTATCTATGCCTGGACTCTTTATTGCCTTTCCTCTGCTGTGTATGGCTGTGTGCTGCTCAGCTTACACCTTGTAACTGTCTCACATGCATTGTACCTCTGTGGAACTCCTCAGAGCCTCAGCTGGCTCTTCTTTAAAGCTTAAGAACTTAAACTCTGGTATTCAGATTGCTTTGTGCTAATGCTCTTTTGCATGTTATCTGACTCCTAAAAATAAACCTATTCAAAGGTCTGCTACATTTGGGCATCATTTTTCTATTGGTATTTTGTAAGAGCACTGAGCCTTCAGACCTGCATAGTTATAGTTCTGGATGAAACTAGGCATAGAAGTATTTGCTTTGGTATTTCTACCTCCACACAAAGTACAATATTAAGTTTCTGTGTTAGTGTAGAAACCAGTTACAACCTTCTGCTGCTTTCTATACTGACATGAGGGTGAGTTACATGTGAGAGGTGTCACTGAGGGTCATCAGGGCATCCACAGTCACTTGGAATATCTTGCCTGAAGGGCATCAGTTACAATTTGATTAAGCAACTTGTAGTTAGGTGCAATATTAAAGCAAGCATGAATGCTGTTGGTTGCAGAGCAGCTTATAAAACACTTGTTTGGCTGTTTTCAGCTTTTTTGCTTGCTTCCCTAAGAATTAGTCAAGTGATAGAGGCAGCTGGGTAATATATTTGTGATTGTTAACCTCTGAATTTATTTCATAAACTGTTGCTTTTATCCAGACTGTTTAAAGACTTTGCTTTCAAACAAGGACTAGCTTTCCATACTTCACTTCTTGATAGCACCTCAGTCCAGTGGTAATTTGGGGACCTTTGCTGGCCCATCCTGCTGTTCCAGATGAGATGAGAACCAGTGCAGGGCCATGGCCCAGCCAGAATTTTGCATACATTTTGATGGTTAGGTTTTCAACAGGATGTGCTCACACAAAGGGCCCTGCTGGTGCCAAACACGTTCTTGTTAGAAACTAGTTTTAAAATATTAGTTCAGTTCTAAAAGAATCAAAACCCTACAAACAGGAAAACCCTACCAAAACCCAAACACTCCAAGCTTTGCTTCCTTCCCACCTTCCCTGTATTTTGAGGATAGAGGGAAAATGGGATGCAAATCACTTGTTAATCATTCTGGTATATCAGGGATTATTTTTTAATTTTATTCTTTGCCAATAAATGATTGTTTATTAGTTGTTATTAGTGAATACTGACACCTCACTTCTACGTGCTGATACTAATGTATGGCTTGCCTCCTTATAATAGTTTTAAGCACTCACTAGTTGGAGTTAAATCAGTACAACAAAGCTGTTTCAGCATAGTGCTCTCCCTTGTGGCATCCCTGTGCTTTTGCACCACTAAATCCAACTGCTGAACACACAAGAGAACCAGCTGCATACAGATGTGGACACTTAGCCTTTGCTAAAATAGATGTAAAAGTTAATTCATGTGAGCATTTCATGATCTTCTAGGGAAAAGAATGCTGTGTGACTATACCTATCTGGTCTTTTTTCTGAATCAAGCTAAAATGGCTATTTCAGCACACAGGAGCTGAGTGCTGGCCAGTAAATGCTGGCAGATCCTTAACTGCAGTAAGCACCACCAAGTACAAAACCAGACACTGATGCTGCAGCTCATCTTGTTTTCAGAGTAAAAGTATTACCTGAGAAAGGCAACCTCCTGGGTGTTCTTCACCAACTTCCCTCTAGCAGTCGAGTTTAAGAAACAGAAAACATGCATCCTGAGTTTCTAGTTCTCAATTATCAGGCTAACAACCCTAAATTTTCCCCAAGCTTTGTGTTCAGCATTTCCTTCATCCCACAGTAACTGCATACCAGAGAATACTTTGAACGACTGCACCAACAGAAAATCTTTAGAACTTAGTGTGCATGTAAAACAGTAGTGCTTTCAGCTGCAAATAATGCAGAGGAAAGAAGAGATAAGGAGTTCTTTTAAAGCAGTGTACACAGAGGTCTGGGAGGACTTGCAGCAGAGCTGAGTTGCTTTTGTATTGGTGTAGGTCAGAAGATTCAACTTACAGTGTATTTATACAGTCTGCTGATATTTGCAGAATGAATAATAATGGAGTAGCACTTTATAATAGTAGAGTTCCCATGTCTACTCCAGTTCAGCTCTAGCTTTAGTTTTGGCACATAATTGTTTTTGTTCTTTGACTATGCCTGTTGCTAAATTGATTTTTCAGCAGAAGCATAAAGCCTCAGCAGGGCCCATATGTTCAGTCTAAACAAATATTCTGCCTTTTCTTGCCAAGCAATTAGAAACAGTCAATTTAGGAAAAATTAGCATTGAATTGGAATATCCAGGCTTAAGAATGTATGGGTGTTTGTTGGGTTTTTTTGACTTTAGGGTGGATATCCCTGGGTCTCTTAAGAAAACTTGGCTTACAGCAATTCAGATACTAAGAGATGGATGGCTTCTCTGGAAAATGTGGCCAGAGTAAATAGTGTGCAATTCTGCTTACAATACTTTGATGCAGAAATGGTCTTAAGAACATATATAAATAGACAATCTGAGGACATGTTTACCTTTGGAAGTCCTTTAATTTATAGTGTAAATTCCGGATCAGTTACCAAGATGTTAAAAGATTCCTGCTCTGTTACCCACCAGAGGAGCACTAATTAAGGCGCATGGGTTCTGGATCCTCTGAAAATGCAAATTAGTAAGGCTCACATACCAAATTAGAACTATTTCTTCTGTTGGAGATAAACACCATTTAGTCTTCAGAATGGCATGGTTCAGAAACTAGAATCTGTAGGGAGATTTCAGTTGGTAATCAGGTGGAACACATTCAGACTTCACTCTGTGCAGGCTTTTTCATAAAACCATTTACATGTTGTCAGAGGGTTTGTTTCCATGATTCTGAACTGTTAGGATGTTGTTCTCTGTTTATAGTCTAGCTAGCACACTGGGCTTCTAACTAAACCTGTTGTTAATCCACAGGTCAGATGTATCAACAGTACCAGCAGCCTGGTTACCCTGCTCAGCAGCCACAGGCTCAGCCTCAGCAGCAGTACGGGATGCAGTACCCAGGTAAGCAGCTCTCCCACAGCACCTCAGCTCTGCAACCTCTCCTTCAGGGCCCAACCCCCTCAGCTTAGGTTCCACAGGGGCAGGCCCAGGTGCTGAGCAGCCCCAGTGCCCGTGGTTCTGGTAGGAACTAGCACAACTCACAGATCAGCAGTAAAAACCCTGTAGCTGTCTTTGCAGTACGGAGCAGGAGTTGTGTTATCTCAATCCTACTAGGCTGGGAGCAAAAGCAGAGTTCACTCTTCATCAGCAGAATGCATTGTTGGGAAGGGAGGCAAAAATCACCTGAAGTGTTAGCAGTCTGCAGGATTAACCTCTGCATTCTTGGGATTCTAGCAAGTTTATGACTAAAACATCCCAATTTAGCTTCCTTAAATATTTGAGCTACATAAAGATGGTCCCTGTTTCTTCTGTCTAGAATGGTCTCCATGTACAAAAATCTAGTGGTGTGAAAACTGATTATTGTTGTAACTGAGTAAATCCTTAACGATTATAAATACTGTAATTTCAGAGAAACTTTCAAGTGGTAGGGTTTTTTAGCTGTTGATTTTGCTGATACCTCAAGTAAAAGCTTCAGTAGACTTTTAGCAGAGCATTTTAGTGCAGTACTGGTTTATGGGAAGTCGAATATGAAAAGCTGGCTCTTGTGTATACCCAAAATAAACTTCACTTCAGAACAGTTACTTTAAAAGAAGCTGGCATCTAATGGTGCATAGTATATGCTAGGAATCATAACCTAGCTAAAGTACAGGGATGAACCTGTAACAGCATATTCCATAACAAATTGCAAGTTGCTTAATATGCTTAGAAAGTGATACAAAGCATTTATCATTCCTTGTTTTAAACAGTCTTCCTTAAACTAAACAAGACTCCCATACCATTAAGTGACTCAGAGTAGAGCCTGGGTTTTTTTGGTGTGCGATATATACGAGGGAGTGCATCAGTTTTGATGTAGATGGGAACATTTGCAGAGCTTAAGAAATTCCATGTTTATCTTGGACAGAACCCTGGAAAACTTGGAAGTGAAAGTTTGTGCCTCAGCCCTTGTTCTGTGCACTGTGTGAGAGCTGGTTGATTTGGGTCTCTAAATGGTATCTTGTTCTCTGCAGATGTCTGACCCCCACATTTGTAATTAGAAGACAGTGGCAAACTTTCTGAAGTCTAATTTCAGAAGAAGTAACAAGCCTGTTGGAAGTAGAAAGGTCTATCTGACTTTCTTTAGGCTTAAAAACTGAGTGGGGGGAAGAAAAGGAGTTTCCATCTGCTTTCTAGTCATACCCTATCATCATCTAATGCATTATTTTACTGGAGAAGTTCCTGTGAAAGCTGTAGTGCAATGCGAGTTCTGCATTCTAATCAACATCATCTTCAAGTAAGAATGAAAGGCCACCAAAACTGATCCGGGTCTCCTCTGTTTCTCATGACTTAATTCACAATTAACCTAATCTTTCAGAAACAAGTCGTTTGGTGGAATTTTTTTTGAGGACCTAGTGGCAGCAGCCTTTGAAGATCTTGACTCATAGGATTTTTTGTCTGTTCTGCTGTTGTTCCCATGAGTATTGTCTCCTTTCAAACCCATGTCCCTCAAGAGCAGGATCCATTCCCACTCTTGTAGATCTCCTAGGCAAGAATGTGGCTATTTACTCATGGTAGTAAAAATGGACCCTTCAGAGGTTTGTCTCATGAGTAAATTTTGATCCCAGTTCCAAGGTGAGTTTACTCCAGTGCATTCTTCAACCCTTACTCTTTCTGTTTAGGGCTGTGCACTTTTAATAATCTGTGTGTCTGGTGTTTAATGCTGACAGGATTCCAGTCACTGGAGAGGTTTCATTGCAAGTAGCTGCAGGTGTGTTTCACAATGGATAACAGTAGATGTTTCTTTGCAAAAGGCCTTTGTGTCATTTCAAAAGTTTTCAGTAAGCGATTCCCTTTGCAAGCTGGTTGTACACAGAAAATGCAAATTTGGGACGTGTTTAAACCAAAGTTTTGTGTTAAAGTCTTCTGTTCTGCACAACCTTTTCGTAGTTAACCCTAAAGAACAGAAACCTCCTATGATTTAACCAGAGACACGACTTATGTTAAACCCTACCAGTGTTTGCAATCCAGTTCACTTCTGAGTTTTTATTTCGGAAGAGGGTTGTGTTTTCCCTCCTTTGCCAGTGAAGACTTTTGTTGTTCACCTGACGTGGTGGTAAAATACTGATTGTTAGGATTTCATTTTCGTGCCAGTCGCGGGGAAAGCGTTTTCTGGCAGCTGCGGGGAACGTGGCCGTGGTGCAGGGGCAGGACAGCACCCGCGGCTCGCTCGGGCTCTGCCCGCCCCCCGCGGCCCGCAAAGCAACAAAACCCGGTATTTTTTTGTTCTGCGAGCGCCCGTGGGTCCGTGCTCGCTCTCACCCTTTCCTCTTTGCCTTTCCAGCAGGCTA
>NW_008601710.1:0-3440 GCF_000691845.1 Merops nubicus
GTCTATATTGAATGGGAGAAAGGGCAGATAAGAAATGCTCCCGAACAGCCTCGCCCTCACGCTGCCAGAGAGCCGCGGAAGGGTCTGCGGGAGGGGTGGCAGTCGCCGTGAAGTTCAGAACTCCGTACATCTTTCATAGGGACGGGGCACTTCAAGTTCACGTCTGGGCGAGGCTTGTTACGGGCCGTTGCCTTAGTCTCTTTCAAACACGGGGAGTCTGAAAATAAATGCCATGGACGTGAATATTTCATATTCTAAACAGTAAGATTTCAGTTTAAAAATTGGATTAGGCTCAGAGGGGGTAAAACATACATACCTTTCAAATCGATCACATCTCTCTGAAATGCATTACCTGATAATTTTGCAAAGTCCTGTAAGTGAAATAAATTTGAAATTTAATCTTTTCCATTCTATTGTTCCCCCTTACTTATTTTTGCCAAAGATTCTTTATATTCCTGCTTGTGTGAACCTTACACAAAGCTGTGAAGGTGAGAGGAACATTCTTGAAAAGCAGGGAAATGTGGTTGTAATGCTGCAGACGGTCCCCCTGGGAAATCACATAGATGTAATACTCAAAATTACTTTTTTTTTTTTTTTTAATGACTAGATTTCAAGTCGGTAATGTCTGTTTATAGGAACTATTCCTTTTGCCAGTATTAGTTTTTAATATGTCGGTTTACTCTAAGTACCTCAGCAGTCTCAGTCTAACAGATCTTCAGACGACATCCAGTGGAGCATGTAGTTCTACCAGAGGAATGCTTTTGAAGACCGGGCTCACTCACTCAAAATCCTCTAAAGTTCATTCTCCGTTCTGGGCAGAAAGCCAGCCTTTTTCAGCACGAGCCGAACCTTACTTGAATTGGATTATGCTACTAAGAGATTCTCCTCTCTGCTATTCCCCCCATGGCAACCACATGTTTCCATAAGTGGAGAGAAGATGAGGTTCGTTCTCCCTGGCAGCTCTTGGAAATGAAAGGGGCAGAGCCTCCAAGGCCTCAGTGCCTGCAGCTGGGGCGGTACGAGGTTAGCTGCAGGGCTGGCCACCCGGTGCAGCCATCACCGCTACCTACCTGCCACCACTGTGCACCACACATCTCACTCATCTCTGTCCTGCGTACCTCTAGCTCCTATCTTGTAACATTTCCATGCCTTCCGTTAAACGTGCCGTTTCTCCCAAACTGCGGCTGGAGGACAACTGCAAATACTCTGGAAATATTCTCTGTGCTGGTATGAGAAGGTTTAGATAAGAGACGTGTTTGCTTCTGGGTGCTCAGTGGCCATTTCAGACTAATCCAACAGCTGAGTGGATCAGAACAACAGTGTTTGTGTAACTTTATTCCCCCTGATTAAACCAAATGAATGCATACCTGAAGTCCAATTTAGGATCTGCTGATGAACAAGGGGGCTGTGGGAAGCTCCTGTCCTCAGGATAGCCCTCTTATTTGGTAGCCCCTTTTTTGCTGGAGGTGGAGGGAAACTGTAGATCCTTGCAGACAGCCCTGCTGATATTCATGACAAATGGTTTTCTTGCACACAGGGGTCTATCGGAAATATGACGCTAAACTTTCACTGTGTTTTGTTGTTTCCAATTCCTTTTCACTTTGTCTCACTATCATACTGCACGTGTAGCATGGCACCATCCCCACGGCTTCGTGCATTTGTGGCTGCAGCTCAGCCATGTGGGGTTTTTCCATGATTAGGCAAAATTACTGGGAGGAACAATTATACTGGATGTAGTCTGTTTAGAAGTATCAGCAGCTGACTGCATTATACAATCAGTAGTGACTGATGGAGAACAATATTTTTTAACATTTTAATAACTACTCAAGGTGCTGCTCATGTGGCTCAGTATAGCTCGCAGTCTGAGCACTCGTGACCTGGTTTCAAGCACTGTGCTAAGCGTGTTCAGCTCCTGTTGTAGCTCTTTCTCAGTGTATTGACGTTCAACTATGGCACGCCGAGCATCTTCATTAATGTGCCACTCAACTAGATTAGTTTTACCAGAAGATAAGAATAGAGTTTGTGTAATTGTGAAAATTTATTTTTTGTTAAGCGTTTCATGCCCCAGATTAACAGATGAACGTGCTAGAGGTTAGTCAGAGGACTCCTTTTTGTGGTTTACACTGAAGAAGTGTTTTGCCTTCTAGCATTAAGCCTGGTTTTAAGCCTCTCTTAATTAAATAAAATTTAATGTTGAATATAACATTTTATTTCTATTAAACCTCTTTATTTGATTAAAAAAATTGCTTGATTGTTACTAATAAATAAAATATTACGTTTGTATTTGATTTTATACCTGGAATTAAATAGTTGCAGCTGCACAGAATGAGAAGACGTTTTGTTAGCACACTCAGCTGCAGCACCACATGGGTCAATGTTAGCTCAGAGCTGAGATTCATCCCATTTGTTCCTTGCATGGCACTCCAGAGACGAGGTATTCCATACATCTGGTGACTTTGAGTTGGACGCTGAAGCTGTAGTGCTTCTGCCTAGCTTATTTCAAAGTAGCCCAGATTTTTGTCCTTTTGGGGGACAAGCAACAGCTACAGAGGCAAAGTGTTGGATTGCACAAAAGCCCTTTACTCAAAATCTTTCCAAGCCTCTTCTCAGGCAAGTTTTTATTACAAAAGCCCAGCTACTCCAGCAACCTCCCAACACCTGAAAGCGACTCGGAGATGTGACAAATTTCCAAATGTGAGGCTGACTATGGGAAAAAGAAGACAGAGTAGAGCACAGCAGCACAACCTTCATGTTGATCTTAGCCTCCATGCACCAGTGTCCCATTTCAGCACCATCACTGCCATCCACCAGGTTGTTGCAAATAATCAGGACTTCACAAGAGATGAGAAGCCAGCAGTTCTGAATCTGATCTATTTTCATTCATACATGCTAGTGGATGATCAGCGATGGGAAGACTACATATCTGTGGAGAACCTCAGCACATAGCCCATGTACAGTTCCTAGACAGCAATGGTGCATCTAACAAAACAAGAGGAGGAAAGCATGGAGGCACACAGACAGAGCTGTTCCTCCTGTTGACTTCTCATGCCCTTGGAGCACAAGCAAGGTGAGACACCCTACCTGCATCACACAAGGGGTCTGGAAGGTTGTGGGCAACAATGGCTCTATTTCACATCGACCACAACAATATTTTATATTCCTCATTAGTTGCAGGAGGGATTGTATCAACCGACTGTAATGATTTTCACTCTTGTAGGGGAATATTTACACACAGACACATGGAGAATTATATTGCAATACCATTGGAGCCTGGGGCCAAGTGACTGAGTCCATATAAATAAAGATAGATTATACAATACAGAAAAGGTAAAATTAAACAGAATTTATTCATTTCCATCACCTTGGGTGAATGTACTGGTTTGGGGGGGGGGTTGCTGGGATTGTGGGAGGGCTTGTCAAAAGGGGTTTTGGGAAAAAGA
>NW_008601711.1:0-12325 GCF_000691845.1 Merops nubicus
GTCATTAACTGCATTCTCCTTACAAATATGAGCAGGAACAAAAATGGATTTTACAATGTGAGTCAATGAAGATTTATTTTGAGTTCAAATACAAACTTGATCATAGGAAATCTCTGTTACTTCAGATTGCTGGGAGTTGTAGCAGCAGGTGTATCATGAAAAAAAAAAAAAGTTTATTCTTAATCTTATGTCCTTTTATGTTCATGTATGAATTTATGATTACTGAGAATGACCAAACTGTGACAATTAAGTTCATTACACTTTCTTGTAACACAGTATCTTTTGTACCTTTTGCATGACACTTGTCCAGTTAATGTTAGGTTGTATGATAAAATGCTTGTCTCCATGCACTCAGAGAAGCCATAAGGTGGACCTAGGGGAGCCATCAGCCTCTTTTGGGGGATGGCATCCATCAGTGAGTCCATGGGAGTGGCTCTCTGCAGTATCTTTCAGACTGAGGCAGGTCATAACCTGTGTAGAATTTATTACAGGATACATCTTGGAATGATACAGGACATTAGGGTATATTTAGGGGAGGAATCAAAGTCAGAAAATGGGAAGAAGAGATGAAGATGGATTGGGCTGAGAAGAGGAATGTGAGATTAGAAATTTGTAAAAGGAGCTGGTTGTAAGTAAGCAGATCCCTTGTTGGTACAACTGCACAGCCAAGCCCTGCACCTGATCAGTGCTGTCTTTTCTGCCTTATTGTTAAATTACATTCCTAACTCCCCTGGGTGAGGGACTCTGTGTGCATGTGTGTGTATGGGGGTCTGAGTGCCAGAAACTGGGATTATACCATGGACATAGAGACCTGTATGTCCCAGCACTGGACTGAGTGCCCCCAACAGGAGAGGTGAGCATGGGTAATTGGGGCCACATGGCTGCACTGCCAGAAACTGGAGGGACTGGTGTATGTCTGTATTGTGTGTCTGTATTGTGTGTCTGTATTGTGTGTCACTGTACGATCACTAGTGAATATCAGGCAGAACTAGCCAGTGAGCAGCTTGGAAGTCAAGTGTTGGGTTGAAAATTAATCTGGGATGGATGCTGGATAGACCAGAGTGTCTGAAGGTTAGCTGCTTGAGGGACCAAGATGTCTAAGCCCGAGAGGTCGGTTTGCATGTCTCTGTCCCTGGGTGAAGCACCTGATGGCAAGATGATCCAAAGTCAGTTGCTCAGTAGACTGAACATCTAACTCCAGTTAGCAGAGTTGTGTGCATATATTTCCCAATAATGGATCTTCATCATGATCAGACAAAGAGCAGACCAGGATGATGCTGCTGGTGCTGTTCAGATTTCTGTGTTCATCATGTTGGCCATACCCGTGCTGTTTACGTGTGTTTGCATATGAGTGCCTTTTGGGAATAACTGCTCAGCTCTGCTGCTGGATGGACCCTGGGGTATCAGGTTGTGGCAACCTTGCCTCTATGAGACTATCAAATTCAGCAGTACCTAACCTTTATTATTTCATGAAAGCCTTGGGGAAAAGAAAAATGTATAACTGTGCTGTGCTTTACTTCTATCAAACCTGAGGGAAAATGACAGAGTTCCTGTCATGGTCATATCAGTGCAATCAGAAGTGATCAAAACCTTTGACACTATCACACTTTGTATTGGATTAGAGCTTTTCTAGCTGAACTTCATTTTCAGATTTATTTGATATCGGTAAAGGCAAACTGATTTTGTGTATGCCTGTTTAATACATGGCTCAGTGAGATGGAAGCAGAAAGTGTGAAAGGTCAGGTGTGTAACTTTCTAGTGATTCAAATGACAGCATGCAGGCTATTATGCTTGGCTACCTGGACTATATCAGATGAAATCTGAGAAACAGATTTTCAGATGAGACCATCTGCTCTCTTTTCTGCCCCTCAAGGTCAAATGTGCAGGTTCAGCTAATAGTTGAGTCTGCAGGGATACAGACATCTCAGTTCCTTCACTCTCAGTTAGTGACTGATATGCAGGAGTCCTAGCATTCCTGAACAAAGGATAAGAACATGCTGGGATTTAACTGGAGAAGAAAAAGCCAGCATACAAATGCATGTACTACTCACATAAACAGCAATGGAATCTGATAGAATTACAGTGTGAGTCACCCCCATCTAGCCATGCAAAACCCATACATATAAGTAAACGTTCAGAAAACTCATATCACAAATTATTGGACTCACACATGCAGGATCCCCAAGTGAGATGATAGAGGTGGGTAGAAAATACTCAGGGAGTCAGTGAATAAGTTATTGTGGCTCTCAGCAGAAGACTGTCAAGTTTCCTAATATTTACAAGTCAGGTACATAATAACTCATTAACTTGGGTAGAATTGTGTGGTAGTCTGTGCACTTGACTAGGGGATCCAAAAGAATAATGACATAAAGTTAAAAGATTATAAACCAAGTTAGTTTTAAAGAGGACATCAGATTCTTACCTCAAGGTTAAGATGAGCGAGTAACAGAAGTGTCATTCAGCACCAAGGGACAAGTGTATAACATACAGAAGACAGACTGCTTTATCCACACAATCTTCTGCTCCTTCCCAAATGTTAATGTTTGCTGGAGGACTGATTCTCACTTTTGAAAATTTTAATGAGCTAATTCCCCTATGAGAGTGTGAGGGGAGGACATTTATTTTAATTAAATATCATATACATTGGAACTATAAGATCACAAGCAACCAGATGCTCTGCTCATTCCAAATAACGATGTTTGGGGATTTCTGATATGCAGAAAGGACCTTGAATAGATCATACTTATATAATTACATTACTTATAGTGAGCAAGAATGAAGAGAATTGTCCAAAGACATGAACAGTTACTAAAGAGTACTGTCTGTTGTCTGTCCTTCTACAGTTTATTGATGAGGGAGGTAGAGGGTGACAATGCTCCTGAAAATTCATTGACTATAGCTATCAGTATGACATTTAAAGATTATGGCAAGTGTTGAGAAATTATTCTTATTTTTAATGAATAGTTCCTCGTTTTCTTCATATTCTCTTCAAAAGCAATATGATTATCTTGATAAACAAGAAGCAAAGAGATGTTAGAATATATTCATAATTAATTTTGAAATATTCTTAAGAGAAAAACTCTGAAATACATTTTATTAGTCATTACAACTCCAAGAAGTAATATATATTACAAAGCCTTCTGTAATACCTGAAAATAATTTTGTCTCAGTTGTGAATTTTAATTATTTGAATGATTTAGAGATGCGTGTTCTAACGATTGACATTATGTCTGTTATGCCGCCTGGTACCTTCATTTATTTTTTTCGGAGTAAGTGTGCCCTCCAGCTATTCTATGGCACAGTAATAATTTGTGCATTAAACTATCCAGAAAAGCATGTAGAGATGCTAATACTCAAGACCATTATCCATTGTATTCCCTGATATTTAGTGATTAGAATCAGCTGCTCACTTGTTAACAGTTAGAAACTCTTCACAGTGATATACATACTGGCATTTTGTGGAAACGATAGCAGAAAGAATAAAAAGGTTAAACAATTTTAACATGTAAAATGTTTCCAACCTCTTGCTAAGCAGCCATTAGAGAACACTGAAGATCTTTGGCTGGAAAGATGCAGCTTACTCGTATTGTGTGATATGCATCAAAAGAATATATGTTAGGCCAAATAACATTGTATGAATGCATCATTTACCTTTATTGTTTTAGACTTAGTGTATTGCTTTTCTTGATCTGAGGATATTAAAACTACAATTCAAAGACATTAAAATTTTGTTGTTGTTACAACTATTGCCAGCTAAAGCCTGGGTTTCTATGTAGCAGAAAACTACAATACTATTGTCACTTTCCTTTTCCAACATTTTGATTTGTGATTAGAGTCCTTTCTTCTCATAGGTATAACCTGAGTTTCTTCCTTAACCTGAGTAATATCCTAGTAAAAAAATGGACCTGTAAGCAATAAGTTGATTTGAAAGTGATCAAAAGTATTAATATTTCTTATGAAAACTTGATTTATAATATGGCCATTTCAAATACATTTTTGGTTTGCAGATCATTCTACAAATGTCATATTTCTTTCTAGGGTAAGACTTCACTTTCTCTTGCTGTTTGGAAAGACTCAAAAGAGGAAAAAGTGGATTTCTTAGTATTTATATTCATTGCCCAGTCCTTGTGACAGCAGCACTTCAAGTGAATTTGAAGAATAATTTTTTGAAACTCTTTATTGTTTTGGAAGGAATTTGCTTTTTATCTGTACAGAATCCATGCAACTGAAAAAAAGTTCTATAACATTTCTAGTGTTTTCTGAAATACATTACCATTACACTCGCCTTTGTAGAAGTGGTGAAAAAATGTCAGTTTTCTTCAAAAAAGAAAACTTGCTATTTTTTTCCTAGTCAAAACTGTAGTGAAGCAAGAGCTTGAATGATACTCAAACTGCATGGCTGCTTTTACTTCATTACTACAATCTATAATGAAGAAAATATGTTTAACTGAGACAACACCTTTTATCTGCTTTTTAACATTCAACCACCTGTATTTGAGGAAACTGCCCAACTTGGTGTATAGTTATTTTTGATATGCTTCAATAGATTATTTTCTGTACTTTATTAGAAGTTTAACAATTTTGTTAGCTTAAATTAAGTCAGATTGGTATGAGTCTTGGGTGAGTTTTTTTGCCAGTTTATATATTGATGATATAATATTGAGACATTCCCTTTCTGAGAACGTCTCTGATTTCCAAGACAAAAATAGGTTCAATTTTGTCTGCTGAATAGTTGATAGAGATTATTTAGTTTATGAGAACAAAGCTCTGGGGTCTAAATCCCATCCCTGAATCAGGGTTAACATATGGATGATGTCCACAACCAGGCTGGAAAGACTCTCCAAGTTAGTTTTCAGCCAGGGCCTGGACAGCTTTTGGTGGGAACCAGATAGAAGATCAGCACCAGGTACCCCTGTCTTCCACATTAACATCAGGTTTCCCAGCATAAAGGATGGTTCTGCTTGTAGTGAATGGGTGAGTTTATCTATGTGGTGGGTGGTGGTTTTCTAGTTGCTGGAAGGGCTCCCTGACTGTCCACTGCAGGCAGAGCTCCCAGTGATGGTGGGATATGAACACAAGGGGGAGCAGAGGGAGGATTACATCTACAATAATGGCATTGTTTTTTGGCTATTGTTATGCACTTGGAATTGGTCTCCTGGTTTCTGTGTCGGTTTGCTCCTGTCTTGACATCATCCTCCACTGTGAGTGAATGTATCAATCTCTTTGTTCCTCTGGTGGTTAGTCACCTCGTATCCTCCACATGTAATTTGGAACTGGAGGGAAAGACCTGGCCTGATTTTGTATTGCAAGGCTTTTTGATATAACTTTAATTTGCTATGCAGAAACCACCAAGGAGCAAATGATGACTTCAGGTCAGGAATATAAAAATGTATTCTTAAAGATGACCAGTTTCTTAGCCTAAGAAATCCTACAACATACTTGCAATATATTTACTTTATTTGATAATGCTGGTCCCAGAGATGTTAAAGAATTAAATATACTTTTAAAAAATAGTTTTGAAGTCCTTGAAACTTTTACAAGAGGGGAAGTTTGTGAACAATCCTATACTGAACTCAGGCTGACAGAAACATGGCATGGAGGCATGCAGGTAATTTGGTTTTCCTATGTAATAATAAAAAATGTCTAGCAAATGTCAAGTTCAGGGTTTATTATTTTATTTTAAAAGCATAGTAATAGCTTGTTTAAACCTTAGTTACCAAAGTCATTGCTTCAAGGAGAACAGAATTGCCTGTTGTCAGTACCAGGCAGGTAAAATGTGAAAACAACTGATAACAAAGAAGGATGAAGTCCACTTTGAATATCCACCAAGAAAGAAGGGAGGGAGGAGGGGAGAGAAGGGAAGGAAGGAAGGAAGAGAAGGGAATGGTTTATGGTCTACATTTATTTCCCTTACAAAGTGTGTTTAGGAAGATACGATATTAGCATTATCTTCTGGGGGATGTCATCTGGCTGTGCTACTCCTGGTATTGCACAAGACACCACCTTTGAGAACAACATAAAAAAAAAAATGATTATTGCTCTTTGTCTTCCACTGCTTTCAAACAGGGAGAGAGCTCATACTGAGTTCACTACATTAATGTGTATATTACAGAGTGAATGATACAAAGCTAGCCTTGAGAACTGGCGAGAGATAGCATTTTGACTGGCAGCTTATTTATATCTGAAATATACTCTCACAGAGAGTACTGGTCAGACAACCTTTTGGACCTAAAGCCTTTCATAGCCTTCTGAACAACTTCATGCTACAATATACAAGCGATAATGAAAATATTTAACTGTGTTGCTTAAGTGTGGAATTTCTTTTCTTGCATGTATTTTTTTTTTCTATCTTTACAAATGGCATGTAGGATTCATGCTAGGTATGGAATAATGAAGTCATTTAATACTGAAAATGTCTTAAAATTGTGAAATCCAGATTTGTCACTTCTTTTTACGTATTTATTTTTTAACAACACATATATCAATTTATGAGCCTACTTTTAGGAAATAATGTAATAGATTTGACCAAAGCTTTACTATTTTCAAATAATCTGGATTAATAAACATGTTTTATAAATAAATCAGTAAATATCAAAGATGTTGTATTAAAATAGAGTTCAAGTTCCAAAAATATTCTCAGATTATTATCTTTTTTTGTGTTGTATGTGTTCAGCTTTGGTAATGGTGCTTTTTGAGCGTTAGGTGGTTTTTAAAATAATCGTGAAATAATTAGTCTCCATTTCTTCTCATATCCTTGACATTCCAGAGACTATGGTAATAATTCGTCTCCAAAATAGCTGGTCCTTTTGGTTCTTAGTACTGCTACAGGGCTTGAAGATACTATGGAAGGATATTTCTCCACTTAATTTGCTCAGTGAGAATGTGATTTAAGGCTGAAGAAGCTAATTCTTCAATCACTTACAAGTGAAAGGTCATTCCATTAACACCACATTATACCTGTTAACGGTCAGTATAAAACTGACATCATTACCTGACATGCAAATTGAAATATAGATATTATAAGCATATCCTCCGTTCAATTAGAAGCACACACATAGCTAGTTATTTTTCACTGCTTTTGCAGATCTACACATTTTAATGACTAGAACAATGAAATGAGCAGACACTACAACATCACTACTTGTTGCTAATATCTGCTGTGTTCTCTTTTAAAAGGTTACAGGCAAGAATGATACCTTATATTTTTCTATTATCTATGCAAAGACATGCCTTCTTTCTTTGGACTGATATTCTCAGGGGTATTAATGTTAATTAGGCATCTCAGTATTGTTAGAAAACTATTCCCAATTCAAAAACATATTTTGCAGCCTTTTCTGAAGCATGAAAACAGAGGGAGGCTTTACTTTAAACTTACATAGCATCGATGGAATTGTTTTCTATGAACCCATAATTTATCATTGTTCATCCTCACTGAAGGAAAAGACTATCATAGTTATTTAATAATATCTATTGATCAATATTTATTCCTGATATAATTTTATAACAATGTCATATCATCTTTCATTTACTTATTAAGACAAGTCTAGGGTTTATGCTTATTACCTTTTTGCTAATGATAAACCAAACCACACGGTGACCACTAGGTCAAACTTACAATAACTTCGGTATGAACTGTCTATAGACAATAAATACAGCCTGCTTTTAGAAAGACAAACTAGTAATTTCACTCACAAATAATATTAAGTAAAGGAAGGCAATTTTATGGAAGCTGATACTCAACTGTATTCTTATGTGGTTGACTACTAGATTAGGATCACAGCTAGGACCAAATTTTTTATATTTCATAGTGCTTAATTTAGGATCTTATAAAGTATTTGGATTGTTAGCTATTTCTCATTTTTTTTTTGGTCAAAGGGAGGTTCTCTTGGGAAAAAAATCATTAAAGAGCAAGTCCTAATTATCTATTTTTTTTTTTTCTTAAATACCTAATTCAGTCTTTTTTTCTAGCACATTTCACTACCAGTTCTGTGCATCTGTGTGTCAAAACTTCAATTAAGAAAATAAAAGTCCAAAAAGTGTGAATAACTCTGTGATGAGTTTACACTTGCCTCTGTCTTGAAGAACATATGTTCTGTTGGGATAGCTCTATTTTGAGTCCTCAAAGGTAAGAGAGAAGTAATTTTGGTATTTGGAGTTTATGCTGCTGTGCTGTGTTAAACCAGAGACATTTTGATCGAGTCCCCACTACTGTGGAGAGAACATTTTGTGAATTTTCTTTTCCAGAATATCCAGTGTATTTCTTCTTGATAATTGTCCTTTATTTTTCACTTGCAGTTTACTTCTCACAGCAGTGGGCCAGTGAAAGGCAAACACTAATAATTGTCTAACTATTACTTCTGTTTTATTGTTGTTCATATAGCAGTAAGATATTATTTTGTCCTAAAATGCTTAGTTGGTACAAGAGCGTATTTTGACATTTCTGTTACTTAATCCATTTACTTTCACTGATATGATTCTCTTGCCATTTCATTTTTTGAAAACTGAAAAAAAAAAAAGAAAATCAGTCACTATTTCCCAGCTGGCTGGTGCTTCCATATTTTTCAGAGGCAAAGACAGTAAAAGGTACAAAACAAAGTAATCATTTTTCCAGGTGGTCTTACTTTTGATTAATCACCTGCTGTATTTGCCAGTTCATTTCATTTGAGTTCCCTTATGTATTGGGCTGCGCTGAATATTCAATCAATATAAGAATGTTCCCTGTATGTTCATTTTTATGTGTGTTTTTTTTTCTTTTTCTTTTGTTGTCTTACAATGAGTTGCAGGCCATTTTTCCTTGTTTTGACCGTACTTCACCTTTCTTTGTTTCTTATTCACTTTAGATTATCTTTGATTCCCTCATTGTATCCTTTTTTTCCCTTCCCTACTCCATGCTTGTTTGTAAGTTTATTGCCATCAATCTTTTGTGTGCAGAGTTCAGATTTCGGGGGCTCTAATGCTCCTCCTCTTCACTGAGAGATTTCTCTCTATTATCTTTTGAATTAGGTATCCAAGAGTGACAGGACTGAAAGGTGAAAGACCCTTACAGGAAGAAGTTCCACCCTTGTGAAAGGAGCAGAGCTTTTCAAATACACTTGATGTTGAGATGTTGGGAAGCAACCAAGAGGGACTTGTTGGTTCCCAAGGAAACCTGATGTTTCCTTGTGGTTCTTCCAGCACACTTACTTAATATTTTTATCTATATTTATTTTTACCTATATGTTTTCACTATTTCAATGTAACTTCAAGATCCCAAGCTTGATTTGATAACATAAGTACAAATATAGAACAAACTTCTGGTTTACTAAAATTACAGTCTGGCTGGCACAAAAGAAGGATTGGAAGCTTTTCAAAGGACTTATTCTCATGAAGATGCAGTTAATTTTTGAGTGCCTTTTAACCCAAACGAATGGCAGTTTTAAATCCTTTTGAATTTTATATTTTAATCTAAGACCAGTTTTTATCTATTCCAGTGAAGACACTGTAAGCTCTAACAAGTATTGTTGTTTTTTTATTTAATTTCAAATTTTGGACAAAATGGTTACTGAAGTAAAAATCTAAGAAAAGTCTTCATCCCTGTGTTGCAATCCTCATCTTTTTCTAATCTGACTCACAGACCTTAGTAAGATGTACAAATCCTAAATGAGTGAAGATACAGTTATACTAGAGTGAGTTATACATAAATGTGCATGCTGAATCCTATGAGCATGGTAACTTTTTCCTTTTATTCAGTCATTCAGTTGGTAGAGTGTTCAGGATGTAGGAAATGTTTAGCATCCTTTGCTTCCTGAAGAGATTTATAAGTCACCATTGCAAAACTCCCAATCCTGGACTAAAATACCTGAGCAACTATAGAATAGGCACTAGAATATATATATATATATATAAATTTTTATACATATATAAAAATATTTTATGTTATATATATGGAGAGAGAGTGCTTCTTTCTACCAGACCCCTGTGTGCCATTCCCATTGGATACCTTTAGAATTGCTGATTCTGCTATAACAGAATTAAGACAAGGTTATACTTAGAAAGTTTTGCTTAGTGCTGCAGTCACACATACATTTGAATCAGGACTAAGATATCTGAATATTAGAAGGCTTGATTACAAATTATGAGGTTTTCAATAAGACTGCTAAATTTCATTTATTTGCCTTTGATTTTCCACCTTCAAGTTTCTTAATTTTGAAGTCTTCTTTGAAGGCAGGAAGATGGAAATCTACATCTCAAAAAATAAATTCTGACATTTTCAGGTGGTCAAAAGATCTTAGAAGCTGCCTTTTTAAAGAACTCCCTACCCAAATCCTAAACTAAATCAATAATATGAGGGAAATGATAAAAATCTCTAACTTGACTGCAATGTTTATTTCTTATTTTAAAAACATGGAATATCTGTGGAATCAGAACCAATGCCATTTATTTTAGCCATTCCTTTAGTATTTGGAGCAATTACATTCATTTTATATGATTTGATAAATGTCATGTAATGAATGCCTTTGAATGCAATCTTTTTGATAATCTGCATTAAACATTATTTCATTATATGCAATTAATTCCATATTTATTTTTAACTGTAATTTGAAACTCTTTGTAAAACTTCAGTAAAAAAAGCGAATTTATTGTTTGAAATATTTCTATAAATAAAATTTTCTTTAGTAGAATAATCTGAAAGTATAAGTAAAGCTCTGAAATATGTTAAAGTACACACAATTTTCTATATTTTTCTTTTTATAAGGTCCAGTTTTCTTACCTAATATAATGTATGATTTTTGTCAAGATAACTTCTTAGATGCCTATAGACCCTTAGTTGCCTTGTTTCCTTCTAAGATTATTTTATAGCCATGTAGTTTGTTTTGTCTACATAGTGAAATTTACCTCACCTAGCTTTTGCTGTCCAAAATTTAATCTTTAGTGTTTATTAGTGAAATGTAACCCTCTTGTTAAGATAGATGTGAAAGAATAAAAAGTATGTCTCCCTCTCTTGATTTATTTTAGTGAACATAGATAACCATCTTAGAGGCCTTTTAAACGAGTGCAATTTGGTGACATGAATCCCTTCTAAAGTATAATTGCAAATTTGTGCACTCATTTAAAATATGGGTCCATTTAAAGTTAATTCAATGCCTGTAACACTTATGCACAAAGTAAGTAATTTCTGTCAGTTGTCTCAAACCATTTTACAGCTTTTAAAGAAAATTATATAGGGCTGATACAGGTTTGAGACTGAACATTTGAAATATACCATGCTATGAACACTACCTGTCAGGTGCTAACGTCCACATGCAAACCCACTGGTGGTCACAGAAGTTAGATCTAGGATATGTACTTTTCACTGTTTTATCTATGTATTATGTATTTGTGCTCAATTACAAGGACAGAAGGAGATAGTTTGGACCTATTTTAGAATAAAATGGATTTAAACAATGTTGAACTGCTCTGTCTCTGATCTGTAGTCATAAAAGGAATTTGAGGTATGAAATAGGCAGTCCCAACAGTTTCAGTATTGCCTACCCATCATCAGGATCAGCTTTTGGGGTGAGAAAACTTTTATGTGTGCCTCTGCAGGACTTGGATCGTTTGTCTCCTGAGATTTCTGCCAACTTGACCAATTATTACCAGCCAAATGAAATACAGTTTTTTTATATGTCAGGGTAGCTTCAGCTTAGCTCTCCACAGTAATTGCAGAATAAGAATTCTACCTCCTAAAGCTACTAAGAATATATTGTAATGGTTATGAAATTGATTAGGTATACATTTCAGGGAGACACTACTGGGAGTTTTCCATTGCAGTTAATGCTGGAAATAAAAGCAATAAAGGTTAGGCTAGCTCTATGAATTCCTTTCAGTACAATAAGAATCATTTTGATGTAATGTTGATGAAATCTAAGCTTATTCTTGATCATTAGTGAGAAGGTTAACCGAAAGGGGAAAATGATAACTTGATGATGAATATAGTTTATGAAGGATAAATCTTCTGGAAGTCTTTGTATGGTGCTTGCTTACATATGTAGTGCCATATACTTGAAAACAAAAAGAAAATAAAACTGTTACACTGAGTCTTTCATATGTTGTCCTGGTTTGGAGTAAAACGGAGCTGGTTCTGCTCAATCATTGTGACTTGTCAGCTAAAACTCTTTTAATTAACTGCTCTGTCTGAAGCTAGCAACATATTTTCAGTGAACTGTCTGTTTTTAACAGTGATAAGACTTCACATTTAGAGTTACTGCCAGGGATTGGTGTGCAGACCAAGGCCACTGCTGAGCTTGGATCCCACACGGAGGGAGGCAGAGAGAGGATGGAATAACTGACCCCAGGATTCACCAAT
>NW_008601712.1:0-442 GCF_000691845.1 Merops nubicus
TTCTAATTATAAGATTATTTTAGGTTCTCTGCATTTTTATGTGCTGGAAGTGTTAAGTTTGTAATTAGGCATTCAAAATCAGCTTGAGCGAAATGGACCAGGCCCCAAAACTGATAGTGAATGGAGTTCAATCCAGTTGGTGGGCAGTCACAAGCAGTGTTCCCCAGAGCTCAGTATTGGTGCCTGTTCTGCTTAATATTTTTGTAAGTGAACTGGGTGAGGAGAAGTTTGCAGATGACACCAAGCTGGGTGGGTGTATTGGTCTGCTTGAAGGCAGAAAGGCTTTACAGAGACCTGGACAGGCTGGATCGATGGGATGAGGCCAATGCTGGGTCCTGCACTTGGGTCACGGCCCTGGGGAAGAGTGGCTGGAAAGCTGCCCAGTGGAAAAGGACCTAGGGGTACTGGTTGATAGCTGGGTGAACGTGAGCCAGCAGTGTGC
>NW_008601713.1:0-7271 GCF_000691845.1 Merops nubicus
ACAACCTAACCCGGTGCCCCTTCGGTAGCAGATTGTGACAGGTGGTGATTGGCCTAGACCACAAGTCCTCTCTTATTCAGCATTTCCTCTTTTTTAGCTTTTCTGCCAGTAACACAGACAGTTCAGGAATTATTGTCCCTCCTGTCTCCCATTCTTTCCTGACTTCCTATTTCTTTCCCTTCCTTTTTGTTCTTGTTTACCCTTTGTCACTTTCATAAAAATAGAAAATTGTGAGGGAGTTACTGTTTGGTTTTCTTTTTTTTCTATTTGTGAAATTATATGTTGCTCCAATACATACAGATTCAGAACCCTGTGATGGTATAGAAGAGTTTTTGGGTTCTACAAAGCAAGATCTAAACTGAAACAAATAAGGAATCCTATAAGTTGACAGACATAATGTTGTTCCTGTACTTAGGAGCCTCGAATTGGTACAGTTTAAGTGTTATTTCTTTTTTCAACTCTGTTTAAAAAAAAAAAAAAAAAGATTATTTCCATCTTACATTGCATTTCAGGTTCGTATATATTCTGATCTGCATTTTCTGCTGTCATGTGTATTTGCACGCAACAGTTGATGTGCTTTCCTTATTTTACTTTATTGACTTTTTTTTCCCCCCTCTTGATACTCAGTTAATATACATGACTGTCAGGGTGAAAATAAACTGTTGATTTCTCTCTATTGTGGTTTACTTAAACTTGCTTCCTTGTTCAGAGGAAAAAAAATTCAGAAATTATAATTCAAAGATGATAATTCTTTTAGTTGCATTTACTAAACGAGTTTTTACAAAAACATTTACTCATGTAAAATTATTTGATTCTTGTTTTCTGATTTAGAACTAAAATCAAATCTTGATTATTCATTGTGTCACAGTGGCATTTGATTAGTCCACAAGGCTTTTCCTTCCACACACATTAATGCACATTACTGCAAGTGTTGAACATTAAATATATGTCAATGGATTCATACTGAACACTGTGTTTAGCAGTATCTGAAGACAAAGTTCTTGCTACTTTAAAATTGTTCTGAATTATTCTACTTATTGGTTTGGAGGACTATGAGTCCTCCAAATTTATTTCCTCCAATTGGAGGAAAAAATTTATTTCCTTCTATTTGAGTCCTCCAATTATGTATTTTATACACTTTGCAGATTTACAGGGTTACTCCTCTTACTTAATTTTTCTTTTGTTTTTAATACAAATAAATTAAAAGTATAGGATGTGGATAAGTTCTTTCCCCAAGTAAATATCTGTGCTCTTGGAGATAGTTGATAATTTGGGGGGCTTGCCCCAAAAAATAACCTGTCTCCATTTGTTAATAGTAAGTCAATAAATATTTAAATCTGTATTTAAATGTTTTTAATAATATTAAATTCATTTTCACATGGCATAAAAAGATGAAAGACAAACTACTATTTGCTTTGATGTGACAGTAGTTTCACAGTTTCTGAGTTCAGAAAGGATCATTATGATTCTTTATTTGTAGTTTCTGTTTAGAACTGCTCACAGATTTTTATCATAGGATTCAACTTCATCTCTTTTCATTGTAGTGCAGCCTATACTTCGGAAAGATATCTAGTCATATCTTACAGATTTCAAGTGGTGATTTGTTTCAAATATCTCTAATGAAATAGCTAATTTATCTGAAATACAAATTTTATCTCTGAAATAGATTTGTAACTTTTAATTTTCAATTTACTTGTAATTTTAGCTGCCTTTGAGTTATTTCTATCCTGACAGGGGAAAAAAAAAAAAAAAAAAATTACAAACCTACATTTGCAATATTTACTGCCACATTTTGGAAACCTAAAGGATTATCCAGAGTTCTTATCTCAACAAAACTGAAACTTCAAACTTTTTGGATATCTCCTACTGCTATCATAATCCAAACAACTTGGCCAGAAAGAGGGATGAACTCATCTGAAATGTCACAGATGATATATAAGGATACTATAAAAAGATGCAGAGGTGAGCAGTACTATACTAATTTAATAGTTTGAACATTTATCTTGGAAACCAGTTTAGGATATCTATAATCTGAAGTAGCAGATTTAGTAGTAAGTATCTTTTTGCATCATCAAATTAACACTATACTTTCAATTTCAACTATCAACTCATATCTGAATTGGATTAAAAATTACCACTTTGGGTGTTTAAAATTAGAGACACATTTATGTATAGCAGCAGTTTAATTTACATTTTTTTGCACTATGTAGGAAATGTTTAGCAGAGAGAGAAAGAGAGAGAGAGTTTCCTCTTTGTGCTGTTGTCTGTTGTCTTAAGTATATATCCTTCTGCTTCTGATCCACAGGGTAATACTCTACTACAGAAACTGTATTTGTCTCAAGAGCACAGCTTGTTTTCTAGGAACTAGGCTTGTAATTAGATGTGCCAGGTAATTCTAACAAGAGATAGCACTATTCAATTTTTTGCAATTTTGTAGACTGTCTTCTTATTTCAAGTAAAAATTACTATAATTTCTCTTAGAAAAGAAGGTGCTTGAATTATTTGTTAACTAACTAAAACAAAACATAGGAAGTACACATTTTTAAGAATAACTGAAATCCAATAATTCAATATTTTTTCTTATCTTTTCACTCAGGATCCATTTGCCTCTTTCCTTTAGAAAATTACTACTAAGAAGAGAAAGGACATTTATCCAAATACAACTAAAATAATTGTTGAACATCACAGTGAACACCCTTCCCTGAATGAACTGGCCAACATGTCCTCAGTCACTACTAGTAGGCTATGACTTCATTCATTGTCCTGTTAAGTGTTTTTTCGATCAAAGTGAGTATTCCCTTTTTCTGGAAGGCTTCTTTACTACTATTTGGCCATTCATTCATTCACTCTGTGTTGCTTTCAGGGGCGACGTTAATGTATTCAATCTTTTTTGCAGGCTTACTTCTTCCATTTTCAATGATTCCACCTAATAGAACCCTGGGCTAATAGAATTCAAGCAGACATGTGTTTGAAACTTTGGTTTGCCTTTTAGAAGATAGTCATCTCATTAAAATGCCTTTATGTTCTAAAAAATCGGCAGACACCATGTTATCTTCATGTTGTGGACAATGCAGTATTACTGCACAATCCAGTCCAATTCTTGCACTGTCTTGTTGTTCAGAAACAGTGGTGATTTTGTTTATCAGCTGCCACAGACTCTTTCAGCTTGTGTGAGGATGATGCTCATCAACAATTCACATTTTTCTACAGCCTCATAGTAAGTAGTTTTGAAGTACATTTTCACAGTATTGTTTGTCCTGTTTAAGCTGCTTTTGATCAGTGTTGTTTGGAGTTCATCATAGATTTCTGCATCATTGATACGAGGTTGAAACAGTGGGTGATTTCATAATACCATTATTGTTATGACAGACAAAAACTAAGAACTTTTTTTTTTCTTCATTTTTTAGAACATCAGTCTCATTTTAGTTCTTCCTAAACTATTGGAGAAAATGACAAGTAAGTTCTTGTAGGTTAAAAGTCTACCACTCCCCTCCCTCAGGTGTGCACAATGCCTTTTTTAACAGTTAGTAAAAGATGCACATCGTCTGACAGAGTTTAATATGTAGCAACTGGCACAATCTAGCACATTCCGTATTATAAAATGTCCAGGACCTATAAAATGAGACACTGAGATTTGAAGGGGTTTTGTTTTTCATGACCTTTCCTCCACTGCATAGAAGGTTTGCATTAATTATATGCTTTTTCCCTGTTGCTATCTGCTACTCCCACCCTCTTGGATGAACCATTATCTTAATTCCTGAGCTCCTTCAGCTTGAATCTTTACTCATTTCATCACTACATATCATTGATATGACTCTTTTATTGGACAGCTTCATTGCCGTTTCTGTTTAGGTTTTGGTTTATTTTCTCTTCTCTTGCTGGTTCTCCTTTAAACAGGAATCACATCTCCCATCCACCATCACATTTCTTCATGGTGATTTTTATATCACCCACACTATATCTGCTTTTTTTTTTTTTTTTTTGTTTGGCTAGTATGATATCTCTGTATTGTCTCATCTGACAGTCACAGTAAACTTAACAGAAGCTATAGTATTATTGGTGTTATTACTGGCATCTCTATATCAGTAATTTATTCTTTTCCTCCAGGGAAGATGTATAAATGAGTCCCTTTTCCTTTTCCCTTTCATTTTTTTCTTACTTTTATTCCATGTCTTCCTTCTACTACTTCCCTAGGGCTACAAGGATTTTGTCTGGAAATCCTACATTCTCGAAGTCACACTTCCTTGTGTTAGATTCTTTGCTTCTGTATTCTGCTTGCAACTTTGTAATGGTTTGAAAACAAACCAGTGAGACACTCCAAGTCAGAAATACGATTTAATAGGAAATATAAAGTAAATGCAATAGTACAAAAAAAAAAAAAACAAAACACTGACAGAGTCAGAACACAATCTGACATTCTGTTAGTTAGGGTGGTGGTAGCAGTCCAGATGAAGTGGTCTTGTTGAAGCAGCAATCCCATAGAAAGGTCTGGTTGGTCATGTCCTCTAGAAATCCAGCAGGTAAGGGCCCTTTATGCTGTCCTGAAGCCCAGATTATATCCAGGTGGGAGCACTTGGCTCCTCCCCCCTGGGCGGAGCATCTCACAATGGGTTGATGTCATTCTATGCGTCATGCGGTGGGTCCTTGATTGCCCATTAAACGGAGACAGCTCATGGAAGGAGTTATCTATGAGTCATGGGGAAGGCATTGATAGGCTCATTAACAGAAGATAGTCTGGAGGGAGAAGGCAAGGAAAAACATTATCCCATTTGGTTTCAACAGCTCATGAAGATGGTGATAGAATACTTTTGGGCATATCTTACATTGTAACCTAGGACAAACTTTCACCTTTGTTTCCTAAGAATTATATTGTCTTGCTTATTTTGGGCTTCATATGCTGCCTTCATAGTTCTTGTTCAATATATTTACATACCCTGAGAAAAGCCCTTGCATGTAAATTGATTCTTTATGAAAATTTTTCTTTACAGACGGGTTGTAGCTCTAACTATTGTTCAAGTTACATGCATGCAAACGAGCATTCTTCTGCTCCCTCAGAACTGCTGTCCTAAATGTGTTTTACTGCATCTGTCAGTATCTCTGTGACAATCATAGATGTATGGAAGCCAGAACTTAATATTCAGGCATGGGGTCTGAAACAAGTCTAACAATTCTACAAATGTGTATCTCAAGATGAAGCTGTCATTAGTCATAGAATCATAGAATCATAGAATCATAGAATGATAGGGGTTGGAAGGGACCTCGAAAGATCATCTAGTCCAACCCCCCTGCCAGAGCAGGACCACCTAGAGTACATCACACAGGAAGGCGTCCAGGCGGGTTTTGAATGACTCCAGTGAAGGAGACTCCACAACCTCTCTGGGCAGCCTGTTCCAGTGCTCCGTCACCCTCACAGTGAAAAAATTTTTCCTGATATTCATCTTGAACCTCCTATGCTCCAATTTGCACCCATTACCCCTTGTCCTATCATAGGTCATCACTGAAAAAAGCTTAATCCCATCTTCCTGACACTCAGCTCCCTTTACTCCTGCTTCCTCTGAATTTTCTGGCTGTGTCTATAATGGTCTGCTGAAGAAAGCTCTGTGTTTATCCAGTATCTTATGAAGTCAGGATGTGATGGGATGGTCTGAATAAACAGAGGATATGTACTTCTAGCTGACTGAACATCTACACCCTTTCCTACCACATAATCTGCAAAGAAGGCATAACCCTTTTCAGTGATTCAAACATTGAAAATATGCCTGGTATGTTACCACTGCATTTCTATCGCTATTGTACCTTTCCATGTTTACATTTAAGTTAGCAAGATTTTAGGTCAAAAGATGTTTAAGTGTGTCTGATCTGTTTGAAGAGTCCTCAAATAGAAGAGAAATTATTTCTGTCTGCTCTCTGATCACCCATCCCAAGTCCTGCTCTCCCCTATATGCTTTTAATTGTTAGGTTCCTTGGCCAAATATGCTCACCCTGAGTTTCCTAATTTTATCCTCTCTCTCTTCTTGGAGACTACCAGCATGAGAATATACCTATTCCTGTTCAGTGCTTACAGTTGCCTGAGGTCCAATATTTTTTTTTCCATTAACATGGATTTGTGTAATCTCCCCCCACATCCTACCTGACTCTACCAGGAAGTGCTCTGAATGTGGAAGATCTCCACCTAGTGATATACTCACCTGCAGCTACCAGGAACAGAAAATGGAAAACATAGTCTATGCCCTGAAAAGTTCTTACTAAAGATGAATTTTCTAGGAACTCAGCTGAAGTTGTAAAAAGAGCTTTTTAGGAAGTCAAGTATAAAATACTCGTATCTTCAAAATTACTAAGAATTTATTGTCTGCAGAAGAAAAAAGAAAAATAAATAAATTTCTAAGAATTATTTTTGGTTTGTAATGTTGGCTTAAGGACATACCTTTTCCTTTGTTTTACTTATGCAAGGGTCTTATATCCTTGCAGCTCCCAGTTCAAGGATTGTTAAAATAAAAACAAATTTTAAATCTGATTTGTTATCCACAGAGAGAAGAAACAAATAAAGTAAAAATTAAACCAAACCTGGATCAAGAGTTTTTCAGGAAAGCTTTACAACAATGTTCTATCTAACAAATAGAAGAAAAAGAAAAAAAAAAAAAAAAAAAAAAAAAAACCCACAAACTTTACTATATCAAGTGTCCTGGTTCCGTGTAAAAAGGGGTTCAGGGCAGGACCCACACGGAACAGAACTATGTACTCGCCTCTCCCCCTCCCAGAGAGAGAGAGACACTTTGGAAAAAAAAAAAATGAAGTATATTGTTCAACAAGGAACAGAAAACGAAAAAGGGAGGTAAGGAAAATAATATATACAAAGATTAGGGGAATAATACAAAAAAAATAAAATATACAAAACCCTCAGAAATGGTTCCAGGGTCCCACGGAGTGAAAGGACAACTTGGCTCAAGGCAGGAGTGAAATTAGCACCCACTCCCTGCCTCTTATCAGAGTGTGTGTGGGAAGGGGAGGGAATACAATGGTTCAACCCCACCCGGGGCCCCCCCAGTGGCTGAAAGGCCATGCCCCCATTCCAAGCCGCAAACCACAACATCAAGAGATAAGCCATAGGGCAGAGAATTTATGCTGACACTAAAAAGATATATTCTGCTATGTGAGAAATTGTAGTTAGAATTATTTACCTAACTGCTGTGTAGGAATATTCAAAACATCATTGTTCACTGTTGGATAGCTAAATGTGCCCCTAAAGTAATCTCATTAAGGTGAAATTGGTT
>NW_008601714.1:0-230 GCF_000691845.1 Merops nubicus
GGTCACCCCACCGAACAACTCGCCACCACATAAAGGGAGTCAGAGACAACAGGGCTCTTCAGTCCATTTTGAAAAGGCCCAAAGTACTGCAACAAGTTCCAGATTTTGCAAGCTATCTTGTCCATTGCCCTGAATCAAGTGATTTCACCACTGTCCTTTTTCAGTCCACACACAAGCAGCTTTTAGGCTTCTTTTGCCTGCATCCACGTAGACTTTTCTTCCAGGACACG
>NW_008601715.1:0-243 GCF_000691845.1 Merops nubicus
CTCAAATGCTGGGATACAGCAGAAGCATCCTGACTATACACCCAACATGTATGGCCTGAAGCTTCTTGAAGTCAGTTACACTCAGCTGTGACAGTGCCTGAGTTTATTGGGACGATGTCTCGTCGCGCTGCACGCTTTGGATCCTCTGCTGATACATGAGAGTGCATCTTCCTCAACATGGACACAGACTGCTACAAGTGCCTAAACTACTGCAGCAGGTGCTGTGGTGCTTCAGCCGGAGGA
>NW_008601715.1:274-3115 GCF_000691845.1 Merops nubicus
TTGCTGTTATTGCCAGCCATTGACACATGAGCAGGATGCAGCATGCCTAAGCGTTTTGTCCTGTTCCAAGACCCCTTATCACCCTGCTCAGCATTCTTCCTTGTTTTCCTCTCTGCCTAGGAGATGTGAGTGCATATTAGTTGTGTAGGTGTCCTAGGCTTAGTGACAACAGGACCCAGAATTTGGGCAGGACAGTCCATGTTTGCCCATTCTCAGTGCAGGCCTGAAATTTTTAAGGTACAACAAACTGACGTTCTGTTTGCATTCTGAAGAATGATATTTAAATATCCATGGTTTAGATTTGGATCTCACCTAGGGTAGTCTGGCTGGTGCATAAATACAAGGTCAGTTTGGCTAATGCTAACCTGAACCAGGTCCACCAAGATCCTCATGTGCCTTTGAGGCAGCATTAGCTGTTGGCCCAGCTGTTGCCATAAACCTTGTTTTGATAAATGGTTAAATCTGAATGTGCATTTTACCGTTTCTGCTGAGGAAATGGTAAAAAGGAAGTGTGTGTCCTAAATAAAATGCCATTCTTGTCTGAATAATTGGTGAGGAAAAGGTAGTTTACTCTGAGGACCCTCAAAAGGAAATCTTGGCTGCCCAGTAAAGAATTCTGAACTTGGTCAGGGAGGATCTCCTTTTGAAAGCCAAGAAAGAGACTTACTTTCATTAACTATGCAAGGAACATTGGCATCTTATTTAGAGGCATGCTTAAATGATCACAAATGAAAGTGCAAGCCGGGTAGGTAGGACCCCATATGCTGTACTGCCTTGTAACCTTGAATGATCTTGTGTCCAGCAGAACAAGGGAGGTCCTGCTCCACCTCTACTCTGCCCTGGTGAGACCTCACATGGAGTATTGTGTCCAGTTCTGGGCTCCCCATCTCAAGAGGGACAGAGATCTACTGGAGAGAGTCCAGGGAAGGGCTACAAGGATGACTGGGGGACTGGAACGCCTGCCCTATGAGGAGAGGCTGAGAGACCTGGGGCTTTTAGTGTGGAGAAGACTAAGGGCAGATCTAATTAATGTGTATAAATATATGAGGGCTGGGTGTCAAGAAGAAAGAGGCAACCTCTTCTCACTTGTACCCTGCGATAGGACAAGAGGCAATGGATGCAAGCTGGAGCACAGGAAGTTCCACCTCAACATGAGGAAGAACTTCTTTGCTGTAAGGGTTCCAGAGCACTGAAACAGGCTCCCCAGGGAGGTTGTGGAGTCTCTCTCCTTGGAGACTGTTAAGACCTGTCTGGATGCATTCCTGTGTGACCTGCCCTAGACTAGATGATCCTGCTCTGGCAGGGGGGTTGGACTTGATGATCTCTGGAGGTCCCTTCCAACGCCTAACATTCTGTGTGATTCTGTGATCCTGTCTCAAGAGTCTGTATTTAGCACACTGAATTGAACATACCCTTCAGGCTGCATTTCACTTTTCAATTCTGTGGGAATTTTTTTCTATCAGCTTTTGGGATATTAATTTGTTGCCTTCGCATCATAGAATCCTCACATCATAGAATTCCTCTGTGTAGCCACACAGAGGAATACCATCGGTCCTCTGGTATATATAGCTCATCTGACTTTTGGAGACCCAAAGACTTCTACCTGCAAAGTCTGACACTGGGCTGGAACCCTTTTGGAAACCAAGTACTTCAGGCATTGTTAAAAATTGATTTTTTTTCCATTACCTTGCCTTCCAAGTCAGACTAAGATTGAAAACGTACAGGAGTGAATCTCTGGTCCCATTTATTGTTTTCTGTGACCCGCTTGCCTAAATTTAGTAAACAAAATGTCAAATAGAAATAAATTTTAACATTGCACATAGTGCTTTCAGGCAACCTTCAAAGAAGATACTGCCTGTTCCATCTCCTCTCACCGAAAAAGAGGTTTCAGCCAACAGCACGCTTTTTTTACTTCGAAGTTACAGCTTTGGCATTGCTTCTCCGTTTCACTGGCAAAGCTGCACCATGGCGTCTTTGGAATACAAAGGTTGCAATGAGCCAACAGGTAACTTCTCGTTGGAGTGAGCAATACAGCTAGCGCAGGTTTAGCACCTGGAATTTGCTCCAGCACAGCCAGCTCTAACAGCTTCACCGCTGCTCTTTCTAGAGTTGGAACAATTTAGGAAACTGTACTCTGGCTGCTTTCTAAGCCTCCTGGCTCTGTCAATCTCTTGACACTTGGGAGTTGCTAAACCCCTGTAGTTTCGTAACTCTTTCTCAATCATTTGAATCACACGGATCCTAAAACCTGTGGCTCTCTCCAGTTTACATTCTGTTAAGGCAAGAAGAACCATACATATCCACCTCTATGCAAGGTCACCTCTGGATGCCCTTCTTGTCTCATTCTCAAAACAATTTGCATGTAGCCACTTAGCTCTTGTGACTTTCCAAACATACCAGTCAGGCCAGCAGCACAAGTCCCAGAGGGGGTAAAACCAGTAAAGTGTAATACAAATACCAATATGGAGCACTTTCCTGTCCTATCGTCCTGCACACCAGGGAGAAAGACTCCTCTTGGAAAAATGGCTTGCACTAAAATGCTGACTTCCTCCCCATGTTCTTCTGAAAATTTCATTGGGATTTGAGTCCATATGTCAGTAACATACATTTCTAAACTCCAAGACCATCTCTAATGCATCTTGGCCTTAAGCAACTGTGTTGCAAGCTTGAGAATTTGTCTCTCTTATAGACTTTGAACATTGGGGTGAACCTGCTTTATCCTCAGCATTGTGTTTCAGAAACCCTGCTTTGAAGCTACAAAGAAGCGCCAGGAAGCCTCCTCATGGTTAGCATCTGGCTTTACTGATTTCACTGGCAGGAGCTGAGCTTAGTCTACTCCTG
>NW_008601715.1:3125-4430 GCF_000691845.1 Merops nubicus
CTTAACTGTTTCCACGGGCAGGAGCTGAGCTTGGTCTCCCCCTGCCACAAGCTATACACAATTTACATTTATGGCTAAGCATTTCTGCTTGCAAAGGCCAGAGTGAGGCAGGCAGGATCAGTGCATTTTAAACACAGTTTTATCACTTGTATCACTCTGCTAACCTTTTTTAAAATTAATTTAGGACAAATTTTTTTTTTTTTTTTTGGCAGTGGCACATGATTTATAGGAAAGCAATCCAAAACTATACTATGACTGTGATTCACCTTCCTGAACTTATTACCATGAGAACTGTAAATGATGCAATAGGCTGTGACTGCCCTTCAGAGATCCACCATAGAATCTGTTAAGTAATTTATACTCCCAAGGCTGAATTTTACTGTAAAGAGAAGCAGAGAATTACCAGGAACATGCTGTTGTGGTAAGAAAAGAGGAAAAAGAAAAAAAAAAAAAAGGAGGAAAAAAAAAGGCAAAAAACCCCAAGACCAGTGCATCAGTGTTGGTAAGTTGATTGTGCATCTCTGAGCGTGCATAAAGCATTCGGGGGAGGCAGGCAGTAGAGGAGCTATGTGGTGCCTCAAAAGTCTTGCCACTACCAGAAGCAGAAGACTGGTGAATTCAGTCCCAAACTAACAGAGACCACTGCCAGCCCTTCACTGGAAAAGTATCTCACAGTAGTCTCTGCCCTCACAGGACTTGTTATACTCCTTCTGATACCTGTCCCATTCCTCTGCAGTCACACACACTCGGTGAAGGTAACTCCCAAGTTTGACATCTGAGGAAGAGGCCTAAAGAAACCAGCCAGAAAACCAAAAAGTCTGACAAGTAAGACCCCTCCACACAGAGAATTAGACAGAAGTGCTGAACATGTCCACAGCTGAAAGGCGAAGTGTGCTGGTGGCCACAAAGTGACACTGGCAAATATGGGCTGCAGAAAGCTGGACTCTTCCCTGAGCAACACGGTGCAGGGCTGGGAGATGCTGAACTCAGCCATCAGAGGCAGAATATCAGGGCACAGACACCTCAAGGTCTCCTCAACCATACTTCTCACTGAGGACTAGACCTTAAAAAACGTTTCAACGAAGGAGCCCAGTGATGCCCAGGGAAGGATTTAATAAAACAAGGGTAAAATATGCACAGGAAGGCAGTGGGAAATGGCAGCTAGCGTTTTTGGAAGAGTCCATTTAATCCCTCTGCAGCACAGACAGGGAGGAGGCATTGCCCAGCGCTGCCTGGGTGGAGCGCGGAACAGAGACCGTGCCGGTAGGAGCGGGCGATGCCGCGAGTCTGGATGCGCAGCCGCCG
>NW_008601716.1:0-3505 GCF_000691845.1 Merops nubicus
ACGCCGCTTGTAGAGGTGAGGGCAAAGCACCTGTCTTTGGCCCAGGACATTTCTGTTGATACCCAGTATGCGCACTGGATTATCCCTTGATTCTTGTGCATTCCCTGCTCCCCCGCCTTCCCTGTTGGGTGGGACTAGACCAGGCTCAAGGCAGGGTGCTTGGCGTAGCACACTGCACCAAGCTGCATCATCTTCCCTGCGTGCTCACTGCTGGGCTGGCCGCGTGGGACGCGGTGGACCCCCCGGCTGGCAGGCCCTGCTGGAGCCAGGGGGGCGGCTGACAGGCAGGTGCCGGCAGCCCTCTGGCCTCTGTTATATATGCATGGCTCCGTCTGACCCCACTCACCCTCCTCTTTTCACAGCATTAGTGAGCTCTCTGTGGGTGCATGACAGTCAAGAGGCTTGTGCTTGTGGACACATGTTCATGCAGACCATGTCCCCACACCTACTGCCTGCCCCACTCCCCAGACAGTCCCTGGGCCTGCCCCTCTCTAGGACAGTGCTCCTGCTGCTTTGCTCTTGCTGTTTTTCCATGGCATGTGGAAGTGGCTCAGGGTGTGCATGAGGAATGTATGGGGTCTTTCCCACTGCTGTGAGAGTGAGGTGTGGTCAGTCACCCTAGTTGAGGTTGGGTGCTCAGGGCTGGCTTCCTCTGTCCCAGACCCTCCCAGCAGCCCTCCCAGCTAATTCCCCGTGCCACAGTGCCTTTGGTGCAGCTCAGCTCTGCTGTGACAGCACCGCCGATACGGTCTATGCTGTTGCTGCTGGTTCCAGGCAGGGTACTTGTTAGTGCTCTGTTGCTCTGACACCCTCCAAAGCTTGCCTTGTGGAAGATTGGTATGTGTGGGACAAGCACAGGGTGCAGAAGGGGATGGGACTGCCACATACCTGGCTGCCCCCACCCTTTCTGCTGGCTGTGCTACCATCAATGCTGTGTAACCCCATGTCTGTCTCTGTGTCTCTCCAGGATCTCACCTCAACACCAAACCACTGAACTCCACACATGTTCTGACACATACCTGAGAGGAGAGGAAAGCAGAGAGTGGAGGGGAGCAGGGCTGGCTGTACATGTTTCTATAGGCTAACGGCATGATTTCTGTATGAGACATACTTACCGTCCTTATC
The DNA here is from genome assembly GCF_000691845.1 of Merops nubicus. Taxonomy (NCBI): domain Eukaryota; kingdom Metazoa; phylum Chordata; class Aves; order Coraciiformes; family Meropidae; genus Merops; species Merops nubicus. The sequence continues at coordinate 1,126 of NW_008601716.1, forward strand.
CGCATGACTGACTGACTGCAAGACGCATGAGCTACAGTACTTAAAACTGATGGAGGGGCCTCTGGCCCTGCCCCGCTGCTGCCAGGAGCCCAGAGACAGCAGCATGCTCCAGGGGCATCGTCTCAGCTCCTCTGGAAAGCAAGAGCTGGACTGGCAGAAAACAAACGGGAAGGAGACTCCACCCTGGCATGTTTGCATGTGTAAGTGCATCCCCGTGCCCGTGCTCCAGCTGCGAGAGGGAAGCTGGGGCAGCACGGTGCTGCTCACTGTGGAAGGAGAGGGCTGTGACCCCCGTATCACCTGTGCTGCCTCTGTTGGACTTGCTTCTCATCCCTCTGGGTGAGTGTTGGGCTATGGGGAGGGCAGCATTTGTGGAGGTGTGTGAGAGGAGGGTTGCAGGGAGCACAGCTGCCCTGGGCAGAGGGGCTGGCGCAGGGCTGCCCTTCCTCCCCTCAGCACGTGCCACGTCTCCTGCCAGGGCAGGGCTCTGGGCTGAGCACTGAGCTCGTTGCTTGTGTTGAAAGTGTAAACTGTACAGCAATCAGCCTTGTGTATATGAACCAATAAATACTATGCAAACCCCTAGGGACACTAGCAGTATGTACAAAGCACTAACAGCTCTGCTCCCAAATACCTCCTCAGGCTGCAGGATAGGCAAAACCTTGAGAGTGCATGAGCAGCTCTGGTGAATGGAGCTGGGAGGCTATAGGAGGAAAAAAATGGGCAGACTGCCCCTGCCCTGTGTCCCTCCAGCTGAGCCGGGTCCCTTCCTGGCCTGGAGAGAGGGACCCACATGTGCAGTTCTGCAGGCCTGTCCATGATGTAAGCCCCAGTTTGTGCTGGCTCCATCTGGGGCAAAGCTGTAGGCTTGTACTGAGGTGCTTGGGGCCCTGGGAGGATGAGTAGTGAGACAGAGCAGGGGCTGTTTGTGCCACACATGGGGTTGTGTCTAGCTCTACTCAGCACAATATATGCTCAGGAGATGAGCCAGAAGCTGGCAGAAACCAGCAGCCCTGCAGTATGCACCCTGTGCAAGGGCTTTGCAGGGTCCTCTACCCTCCCTGCAAGGACACAAAGGAGGATAGCCTGGTGACCCTGTGGACACTGGCCCTCCCAGGACCAGCCCCAGAGACATGGGGGCTGCTTCCCCAGTGGCTGCACTTTTGCTGGGTGAGCCACCCTGTTGAGCAGCCTGGGCCAAGTTGTCAACCCTGGAGCAAGGGCAGCCCCAGGCCAGCTGAGAGCAGGAGAGCAGCGCTGGGTGGAGCTGCCCAGGCAGTGCTTGACGCATGCGGCAGGCTGAATCTGCAGGTAGTGGCAGTAGGTCCCGTGCTGCTGACTGTCCTTTACCTAACCAGCATGAGGGACCTGGCCTTTTAGCACAGTGGTGTGGGGACCCCCTGCTCTTTCCCCTGGAGGTGGGCATGGATCTGTTTTGTAGGGCCTGAGTTTGCTTTCTGTGGCCACATGTGGAACAAGCCCCCCTCCAGCGTCAGGCCATGCGGTGGTGGCCCTGGCAGGGCGGTCCTGTCTGACAGTGGCTGTCCACCTGCTGGGAAGGGCCCTGTCTCCCCTGCAGTTGGGAAGAAGCCTTGCTGCAGCAAAGCAGATGACCCAGCTTAGCCTTGGAGAGCAAAGCAACCTCTTCCCTACCCCAAAGTTGAGCCATATAGGCACAGAATCTCCATCCATCCCCCTTGTTGTGTACAATAACCTCTCTAGAGCCACTGTGACAGCTGACTCCGTAGCATCACCGTAGAGTTGTGTGTGGGTCCTGTGCTTTGGCCTTGTATACACCTTAGGGAATGTGCTCTGCTGCAACCGTGCCAGGCACCTGCAGTGACATTGCTTTGCGCTCAGATTGCTCGTAGGGCTGGTAGAGGGAGGCGGCACCCGACATTGAGCCTAGAGAATGCTGCAGTCTGCACACTAGAAGCTTTTTAGAAGTTTTAAAAATTACTTTTATTTCCTTTTTTTAATTGTTATGGAAACAAGCCTTTTGGATCTCCCTGTCTTAGCCCCTGATGTATAGATCGTTTCCCTGTACACCAGCTATCAGACTGTGAATTAATAAAGAAACCAATACAGACCCTGTCTCATTGAGCCTAGAGAATGCTGCAGTCTGCACACTAGAAGCTTTTTAGAAGTTTTAAAAATTACTTTTATTTCCTTTTTTTAATTGTTATGGAAACAAGCCTTTTGGATCTCCCTGTCTTAGCCCCTGATGTATAGATCGTTTCCCTGTACACCAGCTATCAGACTGTGAATTAATAAAGAAACCAATACAGACCCTGTCTCATCTCTGTTTTTCCAGGGGTGTGGGGAAGGCTGAGGCTCCGCAATGTGGTTGTAGGGGGGTTTTCCTCTGCCCCTTACCCTG
>NW_008601717.1:0-943 GCF_000691845.1 Merops nubicus
TCAGCACCGCTCTCTCCTATTTTAGTGTCTCGTATGTTAATTGCACTTAGCGCTGGGGCGCTGCTCACCAGGGATGCACGAAGGCCTCAGAGATAAACCGCAGGCTCCTGCTAGGACTTTTCTCATCCAGCAGTGAGTTACAAGGGGCTGTAGATCCCATGTGCTTTTGGGGCGTGCTGCTACCTACGTGCTGGCCTCTCTGAATCTGGGGCCAGCGACTCTTGGCTGGGAGGTCAGGGTGGCAGCAGCTCCCTGTGCACCCAGAGGTCTATTTGTGTAAGGATCTGCATTAAGGGAGGACAGGTATTTTTTCTTCCCGTGGATGGTAAAAATGCAAAATTAGCACCACTGTTTCTAGGCAGAGACGCCACGATTACGTGATCTTGCTGAACCTGTCGGTTGTGCTTTCTGGAACGGCAGGGAAACCGGACACCTTTATCAATAACTCCTGAAGCTATTCTCCCGGGCACTCGCCGTATTTATCACTATCTAACCCCAGGCAGCCTGCGAGTGCCGAGTCTAAGCTCCTGCCCTGCCCGAGAGCGTCGGCCGCACCCTACCCAGGTAACCCGGCGTTTTCACTGAATAAATTCTTTTTCGCGTCCTTCCGTTTCTCTAGCGCCTACTTCATCTATTCGTTATCAGGGGACGGTGTGTGGAGTGACTGAGCCTAATAACTTGTCCACTTGTTCATTTCAGAAGCATTGATTTCTGGTTCCAAGGCGCTCTGTTCTAGCACTGGCTACAGCTGCGGGGCATTTCGCAGCTGGTCGTTCGCCTAGACAAATATCAGCGAGAATGTGAGCGTTATTAGCCACATAAATAAATCATTAACGTGCACACAAATGTTGGTTTAGCATAACTTCCAAGGAGAAAAGATCCCGGCGGGGCAAGGCGGGGAGGCGCGTTCTGTTGGACCGGCCTCCGTGCAGCTTGGCCGGCC
>NW_008601718.1:0-5188 GCF_000691845.1 Merops nubicus
GGTTTCGGGTGGAGGCACAGCCCTCCCTGTGTCTCACCCGCTGGGAAATCGATCGTGCCTGACGTACCTCGCCAGCCGGAGATGCGGGTACCGGCCCCCGCCCCCAGAGCGGGGAAGGCGCTGGCAGACGTCGGGGAAGCACCTTGTTTCCCTCAGGTCCTCACCCAGCGCTTGGTATCTACCAGTCCCCAAGATGGGGGCAGACGGGCTGGCGTTTCTCTGGGTGAATTAGTTCTGACACTCTCAATGCCTGCAACAGGCTGCCAGGGGAGGAGAACAAGGGGGGAGGAGGGGGTGTGGAAGTGAACAGTTTTAACTATGTTTCTACAAATATAAATGTGGGTGAGATGGTGGCGTCAGGCTCCTTTTTTCCCCAGTTAGCATGGCCTCCTGTAAGGAAATTTGAGGGCATCTCACTCCTCTCCTGGGCAAATCTCACTAACTCAGAATTCCTCTGATTCCCTTCTTGGTTCTTTCCTTGCACAACTCATGGCATAACACCCTCACATCAATCGGCTCATCGCCAGCTCTTTAAACACCAGCCACTCCCTCCCTTCACCAAGATGGTGTCGGTGATATGGCTTCAGAACGACACCCATCTCACACCCATCTGCAGGGAGAGAGGAAGGGCGTTTGGTCTTCACATCGCATCTGTTTGCAGTAGGTACTGCTGGGATGATGCAAAACCACAAACTTGTTGGGAAAGCGGGCCAAAGCAATGGGCACGAACCCAGCAGGTAAAGGAGAGATGTATTTTAAATGGTACATCAAGACAAAATTATTAGTTAAACCTTTTAACCATCTTTTGTGGTCAACTTCACATATGAGCACACAGGCAAGACAAGAGTATTTTTTTTAAATGTCTGTGATTTTAGATATTTTCTTCATGCACTTGCAAGGCAAAATGTTTGGAGTCTTGCTATCCAGATTATTTCTTATCATTATCTTATATCTTGCAAGCTTCCCTCCCCCCAAATTTTGCACTATTAGTTTTTTTATAGGAAGCAGGGTCTTTTTGGAAGATGAGTAGCAAATTTGGTATTGCTTAAGATAACTTGAGTTCACCTTTATCCTGCTAAAAGTACTACAAGTTTTCATTACCAAACAATGATTTTTATCGGTAGCAGAGTCCTCCATCATTACAACAAAATATTAGATAAATGAACAGGGTGTAATGTGATGAACCAACTGTTTTTCCTCATAAAGCACACTGGCATTATTTTAAAGTTTTCTGTGGGAACATCAGCACGGTAATTTACCCCTAAAACACTTGAAAAGAAATAAAGAAAGAAAAAAAAAAAAAGGAAACGAAAAAACCATGCAGTTATTTCAATCAATAGCATCCTCTGTCAGCAAGGCACCTACAGGTCCTAGAACAAAGAAATAAGAATGCATTCACTGGGAGGCTAACACATCTCACAGGCAACTGCTGAGACTGAACTGAAGGCATTCTTTTGTGAACCCGTGCAAACCTGAAGTCAAAAGCACCTCATTGATTTAGTGCACAGTGCTGTACATTGACACTAGCTATTGTTTGCTCTATAAACTTCCTTGCAATAACACATGCTCTTACAAAGGCCTTACACCACGGAGCATTTTGAAGTGTGGTATGTTGGTGCTTAAGAGTTACCAACCTGGACTGCAAATATCTATTTCAGTCTCTCCTTAGAAATGCTTTGGAGAAAAAGCCTCTCTTTGAAATTTCATAGTGGCTTCACTGACCTTTCTCTAATACATGTTTAGGAAGTGTGAGGTTCAGCTAAGAATAAAATACCTTCAAATTAGAGTTGTGGTTGTGCCCCAAAACTGTACCTACAGTAAAGTCATCTCTTCCAACTGTAGAGCAAGTTATTTCATACCACATACAAATCCATTACTGGTAATACTTTGGGTTTCTCTCTTTATGATGCTATCATCTCACATTTTGGTATCGCTTTGCATTTCTTTAAATATATGGCCGAGAAAGCCAACGTAAAATATATTAATAGGGTCGAGATAATTGCATGTCTATTTGCAGATGAAAACAGAAATGGGTGAATATATGCAGCTACGCCCCAAATCTGGCATTAGAAGAAAGACAGATAACTTGTGAGGCTAACCAGATCTGCAAATCTAAAAGGCAGCCGTGCTACAAACCTCACTGGTCCAAAACTACATTATATCTGTAGCATTGCTCACGGTTAAATTAATGTTTGGAGAGCACGACCCTTCATTCAGCAATGCTTACAGAGGAGATTTTGAGTTACCCAAGAGAGACGGGTGCTTTTTACCCGCCCCCTTGGAACAGGAGCACGCAGCAGGCCTGGCTGCCGCAGCAGGGGCGGCTCCTCCGCTCTGGCTGCAGCTTTCTGTGGCTCGGTAGCCCGGCCGGCTCTAACCTGCCCCTATCGGCACCGCCACGGACAAAGGCAATGCCCGAGTCTGACCCGCTTCCCCACTCCAGTCTCCAGCTCAACAAGCCTTGCTTATTTCTCCGAGGCAGGTGGCTATTTGGGATACCTAGGCCATGTGACTGTGAAGGTTATTTCTGGTGACACCCCTGGCCTTCCTTTCCCAGCAGTTATACAGAAGGCACGTCTACGCTGCACAAAGCAGAGCAGTGCACGCATCCCTGAGCAAGCCCCAGCATCAGAAGCAAGGCATTAACATCCTCACAGCATGCTCCCAGACTAACCAGCTTTGTCACGACGGCTGTGCAGCACCATAATACAACACTTCCAGAAGTCAAACGGGCATCTTCACATATTCAGGTAGACACCAGTTTACCCAGAGCTAGTTTAAGTCTTTCCAGATCCGGTCTGGCTGTGGAGAGGATGGGCGTGTAGACATAGCCTCTGCAGTAACTGCTCCTTTCTCAAGTAAATAGAAGACTCATCACCATTTATTCTTACCTCTTTCTGAGAGAATCAGTAAAACCACTGCATAATTCTAACCTGGAGATGCAAACTTTCATAATTATGGGGGGTTGTCTCTTTACAACTCTCCAGGCAGTTGGAAGCAGGAAGACTGACATTCAGCATTGTCTGGTAGTAAAATTACATCTCATTTACTCACGCTTGTAAGTACACACCTTGTCTTATATTTCCCTAATCGTTTCATGTAATTCCTCAGCTATCACCCTAAAAATCACAGGCTACCTTGTGTGGGTTTGGGGGTTTTTTTTGGTCAGATTCACGGGTACCTAATCTAGCTCTGACTTTTATTCCAGTAGTATTTTGGTAACTCCTTGCAACCACCTATTTTCTATAAGGCTCATGTTCCCCTTACAACTCATGTTCTGTAATGGAAAAAGAATAATTCTTTACCTTGGGGGAGGTAAAGGTCACTCACTCTTCAAGACATTTCTTGTTTCCTTCTTTTTACATAACAAACAGGACTTCGGAGCCTTTGTAATTCATAGCTTCTAACGAAATTTGATTGCTAACAGTTGGAAAGACTCAATGGCTTAAAAACAGCTGCTATTAAAATAAAGGCAACTAACAACCTTCTTTCTTCATAGCTACCACTACTTACTCAACTCTTTTTCCCATTGTCCTCCAGCAGATTCTAGTGAATCTCAGCAATAGCAGAAGCTTTTGCTGCCCCATTTTCCTGTCCTTAGACATTCCTTTGTTCTCTTCACATTCCAGGTTGCTCAGTGCTCAGTCAGCAGAGACCAGCTCTCTCTAGTGATGTCAGAGAAACAACCTTTCCATGTAGGGGAGAAAGCTATTGGAAATAAAGAGAAAAAGATGCATGACTATATGAAAATATGAAACGAATTAGTAGATATCTGAAATAATTAACTTGAATGCAGTATTAGTAGAGTCACCATCCCCAGAGGTGTTCAAAAAATATGTAGACAAGGTACTTTGAAACATAATTTAGTGGTCATGATAGTGTTGGGTGATGGTTGGACTTGATGATCGTAGAGATCTTTTCCAACCTTAATGATTCTATGATTCTGTGATTATCAGCATAGAAGACAGTTTATATTACATAAACTAAACACTTACCTTAGCTGATCTAAAGTCTTTCTGTTGTCAAGAGAAAGAAGGTCCCTCCATCTGCATCTCAGAGCATTTATGGGAGACTGTAAATCACCCACCAAATTAGCATGGTACTAGCTGGTTAATTCATCTGTCAACAGATGGTAGCAGTGAGACAGCCTTCAGTTGAACTGTAAGGCTCCATACTGAGGAGGAAGCGGATTATGGAATTTAGTGGTGGCACAGGATTCACAGATTAAAGATGCTTGAGCTGATGCTACTGGATACTGAAAAGAATACCTCATGGACGTGTCTGTAAGTATAGACCACCCTACACCACCAGCCTCATTAATGTCACATACAGAGAACAGGCCCTACTACTACTGATTTTTGTATTATATGGGAGAACCCAAATGTGTACAGCTGGTCTCTACCTGGAAAGCCTGGAAAGATTAAGAATGACTCTGGGTGTATTCCAGGTAAGTTCAAAGATCATAGAATAACAGCAGCATTTAGGTATAGTGAATAATTTTTAACTTGCCTACCCACATACCAACAGAGTTCTGCTGCTCCCTATCACCTTTTTAAAGTTTGACAGCTAGATTTCACAGCAAATACAGATGCCTAACATTTTATTTCATTGCCACTGTTATAGCAGAATTTGACAGCAGCCACTCTTGGAAGCTTCCATTCTTATTTTTCTAGAATTGCAGCATGTTAGTGCTTCTTTTTAAACATATACAGAAAAAAGTTTTATATGCTATACTGAAGCACTGCAGAAAACTTTATCATACTGTAGAGGCATGTGTCCTTAACATTGTTATTTAGGTAATTAATTACTATTAACCAAGAAGAAATGAAAAAGAATAATCATCTTGCTTTTAAAAATAGTCTTGTGAGCTGAAAATTTACACTGCAAGATCATGAAGCTTCCTGTAATATTACTGTTATTTGAGACAAGATTAACCTTTAATAAAAGTATAACACCTCTCTCAGTCATTTTTCATATGATAACTAAACCCATAGTAGATGTAGGCCTACAATTTCCTATTACACTAACAACATCCTTGCTAGCAACACAGAAGATACTACTAGTGCATTGTGGTTGTCTCACAGAACATCATTCCTGTGCAAATCGATTTGCTTGAAGCCAGTAAAAATACATTTGGAATGGAATGCCATTAATTTAATGTTCATAGAATCATAGAATCATGGACTCA
>NW_008601719.1:0-8221 GCF_000691845.1 Merops nubicus
CAGGAATCGGCCTGAGAAGTAAACCCGGCAATACAAGGGGAAGGTGGAGGCGCTGACCGTGATGCTGCCGGTGATTTCCCGCCCTGTGCCGCGTTTTGCAGGACAACGTAAGATCGTTGTTTTTTTCTGGAGGACCTTGGCAAGGTCTTGAGAGGGCTGGAGCGAGACATCACGGATGGAGATTGGATGAGACGCACTCACTGCGCAGTGCGGGAGCAAGTAACAATGTTTGCCTCTGTGTTTGCCCTTCGCTCTGATCTTGGTGCTCCTCAAAGCTCAGGCCTCGTGTCTGTGCTCCAGGCGCTGGCTTCACTGCCAGGCGCTAACTGTATTAATTCCAGACTTCCACCAAGCATTTGCTTTTAGCAAAAAAGACTTGGCGCTGCAGACTGAGAATTAAACAGGGTTGTTGGTTTTGTAATGCACTTATGAGGCCTTTTAATAGGACACAGCCCTGGAGAAGTGAATTCAGTTGGGGGGGGGTATCTACCCCCTAAACTGCTTTGCCTAGGCTGGAGTGAGCCCCAGAGCGTGATCCTGCTGCTGTCACATCAGCTCTTGGGCTCGTGGTTTAACTGTGCCAGGGCAAATGTGGCACTACTGTACTCCCACACCAGCACTGCTGCCACAAAGGGGTTCCTGAAACTGCAAGGTGGCTTAGGAAGCTGCATCCTGAAATTCAGTGTGAAATGCACACACTTATCACCTCTCCAGATTAAGCCACCTCACACTGGTGCCTGGCAAACCATCTCGGCGTTGCAGACCTCAGCCCTGGCAGCATCCGATCAAATCCAGACTAATCTCCTGTATCCCTGCTGCATTTGTGACCTGGTGGGTGTCCCTCCAGTTCAGTTAGCAAAGGCGTGCGAGCAGCCATGGCCAGAACAGCACTGTCCAGTTGGCAAGGCTGAGGGAGGCCTTGTTAGAGCTCATTTGTACAGATTACAGACGATCCTCCCTCATCTCTCCAGATTTCTCAGTTTAAAATGCAATGCACTTGTCAGGAGCGCAACTTCCAAGCACGTAAACATTTTGTGTGTCACCAGGTTGCTGCCAGGAGCTGTGAAAGTGGGAAGAGGGATGGTGTGAATCATCAGCAGGCTGAGGAGACAGCTGGGGCTGAGGTTACAAACAGCAGTGTCCATGGGTGTGAATCCTCCCATTTCCAGTCCTGATACCAATCAGGTCAACAAAGGTCCCGCCAGGGGCCACAGACTGCCCTTTGTGTGGCCCACATGGGCTTCATGAGCAGGAGGAATTCAACAAATGAAGGGCCCTCTTTGCCCCCAGGCATGTACAAGGGCAGCTGGGAGCTAACCTAGTTCATCTTCTGCCTTGGGTGTCACCAGGGGCTTTTGTGGCTGTACCAAGCCTGGGGTCCCTGACCAGGACTCCCAAGACTCCTGGACATCTCACAGAACATCAGCAACTCTTGAAGAGTTCCTCTCCTTGAACAGAGGGGAAAACCCCTCACTTTCCCCTCCATCCAAGGTCTCAAACTTTTTAGAGGTCAAGCACCAAGCATTACAATACCTCCTCAGTCAGAGATCTTTAATAACTAGCCTGGATGATTACTTCCAGAGAATCAGCAGCCCATCATGAAGGAAGAGGGATTAACTAAGCAGCAGTGAGTTAGGAGGGATGCTGGCTGTGCTCATCCAGGTGCAGAAGGAGCACTTGCCCTGGCTCACAGTTTGGCCATGGCCACTGGCAGAGGATGGCTGGCGTGCTCCAATGTTCTGCATCTGCCATGTCCAATGCTGCCACCCCTAAATCATTACTTGCAGTCACCAGGAACTTGATGCCAGCTTGTGCACCAGATGTCAAAGGCTCTGTATCCTGTTACTAATCCACTGAGAACCTCGAGGCAGGCTGGATTTACACCACTAACCTACAAGTGAAAGGCTCAGGGTTGTCTTCTCAATCCCTTGACCTCTCCTTGTCCCCTGGAAGCTGTGCCAAAATGACTCCCAGTCTTGAATCAGCCTTGCCTGGTCCACCTACAGCTCTGATCATTCACAAGAGGTGTGGGGCACATCTTCTGGGTATTAGCCATTTCCTGCAGGAAATGGGGATTGGGATTTGGGATGTCCAAAAAGAGCAGTGGAGATGTGTGGGTCGGAAACAGACCTCATGGCTAAGGAGATAGCCAAGAAGTCAATATGAGTGAGCCCCACTGCCTGGGCCAGCTCCCAAACTATATGGGGCCATGGGGCTCAGGTGCCCAGAGGGGATGGGTTCTGCCCTGCCATGTGGAGCTATTTGGAAGCCTCCCTGGTACTGGATGGGAGATGAGAGCAAAAGGATTATCTCTGCAATTAGATTATTTAGATTGGAGCTTTAATCTCTGACCCTGTTTGCACAAGAAAATAGTAAACTCCCTGGGATTATTTGGGGTTTGTTGTGCAAGTAAAACCCGGTTTGCAGCAAAAGCTTCTGCTGGAAGGAAAAAAAAAAAAGAATGCTCTGGAGACCTGCCCTGTCTGCCCTGTTCAGTGTATCATGGTGAGACCTGGCAGATACAGATGATTTGGCTGAGGCCCAGCTTTCCTGGGCAGTAGTTGTGGCTCCAGGGCTGCCTCTGCAATGACACAAAGGTGTCCTGCAGCCACTCTTCCCCTAGCACCCGAGTCCCCATGTTTCATGGAAAGACAAACACAGCTCTGCCATGGTACAAACCCAGGGACTCACCTAAGCAAAAATGGCAGCAGTTTGCAGGGGACACCCCCAGCCACCACGACACTGCACTGTGGATCAGTGCAGCCTCTAGAAATGGGTTTCTAATTAAAAAAAAAAAAATTAAGACCATGTCCTGCCACCTGCCACTGTGGGCAAAAGATGCATCTGCTTGGTGCAGGGCCCGGGAAGGAGCTGGCAGAAGAAGCTGCCATGCTTGTTGCCACTGGCTGTTTGGCTTGTGCATGCTGGGCACAGCACAGGGTGTGTGCCCCGAGTCCTCACCGGTCCCCACGGGCAGGCACGGTCACTCTGCTGCACACAGGCCAGTAGCACAGCTCTGCTCTTACTCTGCATACACACACGTGCTTCTTCCTCAGCAGGCTCTGCTGTAAGTGAAGCACATTTGTGCACGGCCACTGGCTAGGGCAGGCACAAGCCTGCACAGGTCTCTCCCTCCCCAGTATTATCCTAAGTACATATATAACATACCAGGACTCCGGACTTTGTTCAGTTTATCACCCTCATCTCCTAAGCTGCTGTAGCAGTAAATATGGAGATCTGTAAATACCCACTTTCCAATTTCATGGCTCACAACCACATTTCTAAGACTGGACCAGTTCCATAGATAGACACACATAGTTTGCATACACCTACATGCAAAAAAACTCTTCTCCTGCAGCACTCTCAGGTACCTATCTGCACTCCCTGCTTTTATGCACACACACAGAAACCTCCCCCTGTGCACATGCCCATGCAAACACAAGTACACACACACACAGATATAAGGAGAAACAGTTTTTCCATTGCTGGGAGATCAGCCATCACTGCAGCTATGCTGGTTGGCACAGCAACATGAAAGCAGAAGAGAAAATCTTCCTTTGGGACATGGATTCGTGGACCCTGGGAATTCGGAAGGCAACCTGGGAAGTCAAAGATTTGAGGTGGAGGAAGCAGGAGAATATTGGTCCTTAGCCTCCCTGTTGGAGTAAGGGGTAACTTGAGAGGAAAGCAGCTCCACACAGCAATGACGATGCCCTTTGGACTCTAGCAGAAAATAATCCTGCCAACTTGTGACTGAGCCTCTGCACAGAGAACGGTGACAACTGTAGGTCTGGCAGGGAAGGGAGCAGGAGGTTGGGGGCATTTTGGGATGAGCATCCGATGTGTGTGGAAGCAGCTGGTAGGGCCTGGAGGCTGCTGTCATGGTCACTGCTGCAGACACGTGCAGCACTGCTGAGTGTGAAGAAGCTGGAGAGCAGGACACTGCCACACACACAAGGAGGCTCCGGGCCAACCACTGGCACCAAGATGTTCCAGCTCAGCTCCCGCAGCCCTGAGCACAGGCTCACGGTTGTGTTTGAAATGGTCTGAAAAGGGGAGGGGGGCTGTGGCTGCCCATCGCCCTCCCACCCAGCTCCCCTCTGCGCCCTTCCTCCCATTGCTCCTTCAGCCACACCGCAGGGGCTCTCACCTGCCCCTTGCAAGGCGGGGGGGATGCAGGGGTGGGGGTTCCACACACTGCCCTCACCCTGAGGCAGCTCCAGGCTCTTTGGCCACCGAGGGAGCAGGAGGGAGGGCAGAGCCCTGCCACAGGCTTAGTGGCCAGCAATGACTCCTCTTCCTGTGGCAAGGACTGACCCCCAGATCCGGGTGCAGACTCCGGGGTGTGCATCTGCCAAAGCCCCTCTCCCCCAGTCCAGCCACCACCTCTCACAGGGACAGCCAGGCTCCACATCATTTCAGCGTGCATATTTATCGCTTTCCCCCCACAAGACATGTATTTGAATTTACTCTTAGTAAACATAACCACAGGAGATGCAAATATGTGCTGGGGAAGCATAAATAACTCCACACAGATAGACACACACAGACAGCAAACACAGACACGGTTCACCAAGGGAAACCAAGAAGTGCAGAGCACGCCCTGAGGCTGCCACCAGTCCCAACAGCTTTGCTCTCATCCACCAAGCCAAGAGGATTTCTCCTGCTCTTGTTTTGCAGCAGCTGGTGGGAGAATAAAGCTGGGGAGGAGTAGTCTAAAGTTGCAAATATCCCATGAAAGCATCATGGCAAGTCCTGGCTCTGCAGTTTCCTGCAATCATCTCCGAGGAATGGTTCCAGTTGTAGGAAGTTGCAAGTCTTTCACAGTGTGAAAGGGTGGAGGGGCATGGGGACCACCGTGAGGGAGGAGCAGCAGGTCATCTTGCAATGTCCCAGTTGCAGCCAGCCGATAAACCTTCATGTGGGAACATCGGGGCTAGATGCTCCTTCTAGGTCCTCTTCTGCCCTCTCTAAGGTGCTGATTCTTCTTTAGCTGAGGATAATATTCAACGGGACATCATGCGAACAAACTCTGCAACCAACAAGAAAAGACAGCCCTGAAGCATAAGGCTTCCATGGCCCCCACCCAGCTCTCACTCCCTGGAGACAGCATGCAGGCAGAGGGAAACCACGTGTCCAGACACTGCCAGCGGGGCTGCACCGCTCAGGACCAGCCCTGGAGAGCTCACACAAGATAGGTTTTAATCCTTGCATTAGGTACGCTGATAGGATCCCACTAGCAGGTCAATTCTTTGCCTCAGACTCCTTTCCAGCCAGTGTGCAGTCTTGTTTGCACAAGCAACTCCTCGTAAGACACTATGGCAAGTGTTGTCTCCCTGCACTGTAGCTTCAGGGAACCTTAATTTATAGTCTTGGGAACACAGCATGATTTCTTAGTAAGCTGGCCACTTCACAGAGACACCAGTGTGGCAAAGCACCAGTGTTTACTTTGATGGGCTTCTCGCTTTTCAAGGCACAGGTGAACTGTAAGGATACCCTGGATCTATTTCTTCACCACCCTGCAGCTTGTGAAGTCAATTACAATTGTTCAAATTGAGTGTAAATGCCATCAAATATAAATGTGTTTTCATTCTGCACTTGGACTGCCAAGGAACTAATAACTGCAAAGAGGAGGGCAGTGGAAATTACCCCCTTGACTTCTCTTCCATTGATGGAGCTGTCCTTTGACAACGAAAGCAGTAACTCACAGAGAAAATGATACTGGGGTAGCATTTCATGTATTTTAGCTGTCTAACATAATTTAGCTGTGGGAAACAAGGAGAGCTTCTGTCATGTAATAAGCCCATGCATTAGAACAACTGCAGCTACCAAACACTTTCTATGGATACACTTCTAGTTTTCTCATTTTCAAAGCCCTCAGAAGTTTCAGTAATCCTGAGGACTGTGACTCCTTGACACCACTAGATTAAGTATCTGCAGTCCTAGTGAGCACATCTGGCATGTGACCATCTTCTAGCATAAAGGCACAGAAACAAATTCTCTATAAACCCAGATAACAAGGTGAGCCAGAAGAAAAGGAAGGTGCAATGCGTGCTCTAAACCAACTCAGCCTCCTCACAGCTCTCACAGTAGATTTAACAGAAATGAAAATGCCCCATAAAAAGAAGGCTGGCACAGCATATGTGCACGAGAATCTGCTTCTCTGTGAGAGGGCATATCTCTCACCATGATAGAATTACGGAGACCAAACTGAAAGTGAGATGCAGCAAGAGGCTATACACAAATGAGCATTTCAGCTGAGGAATTTCCTGTGTGGGCTCATGTTCTCCATTTTCCTCAGCTGACTAGCGAAAATAAAGTCTTGTTAGATTTTTTCCTCAGCACTTCAGATACCTGGGCCCTGAGCATGCAAATCTTCCCTTCAGCTTCAAGCTCTGACTCTCAGCAGAGCAGATGGACAGGGAGCGCCCATCCCTTCTCACCTTCAAAATCAACACGCCCATCTCCATTCAGATCCACGTCCCGGATGATCTCCTCAATATCCCGGTGCCCCACCTGCTGCCCTAGGAGCTTCTTCATGGCTTCTCGCAGCTCACTGGTGCTGATCTCCCCATCACCATTCGTGTCAAACTGCAAGGACAGGAAAAATACCAGCAGGGGAAATGCAGTTAATGGAAATGGATCTTGCTCTGGGTTGAATTTTCTACTGTCCTGCTCCTTAGTGTCCTGTTTTTCCTGCACTCCTTTTGTGTCCCTCCTTTTCCTCCTTTGAGTGCCTTTTGGATCCAGTCTGTCTTTTCTCCTCAGAAACCCCTCATAACTGCTGTGTCTGCACCAGCCTTCTTCTTCCTTGTCTCAAGTGTTCCCATATCTTAGTGATTTTCTCTGCTTCTCCCTTGTTTCATGCCTGGCTTGGCTCTTTCTCTGTCTTCCACTGTCCTGCTCTCTCCTCCTCCTCTTCTCTTCCCTAAGTGGGTCTTCTGTCTTTCCTGACTCCTGCTGCTCCCCTCTGTGGGAGCACATGGTAGAGAGCACTCACCTCTCTGAAGGCATCACGCAGCTCTTTTACACCAATCATGTCTGCAGTTTCTGCTAGCAGCTTTGGTCCCATCAGCTCAACAAAATCTTCAAAATCCACGTGGCCACCCACTTGAGACAAGATGAAAGATCATGTGTAAGAATTCTATACGTTAGCCAAGTCCAGCACTCGCTTTGCACTTCTGTGTGCCCCAGGGAGGACTTGGTTCTCTTGGAAGCAAAGCACAGAAGGTGCAGGACAGCGGAAGGAAAAGCAGAGGTAGTTTCACACTGTCTTTGTATTTTCTGGATTGTGGGCTAGGCAGAATGAGCCTGGGCTATTCCATCCTAGTCTGCCATGGACTGTCACATCCTTATGGCATCATGCACTAGGCATTAAAGCCTTGATCATTCCAGTGCTTATAGCAACCCTCTGCTGTGCCTGTGCCAAAGGCTATGGCAAGGGCACAGCATGATGCTCCTGCATGGCCTGGGCAGTTTCCTGCAGCAGTGGTGGAGTCTTGCTCCATTAGCAGTGGCTAATGTATGTCCAACTGTTTATTCACAGTATTAGTCCTTTTTCTTGTTTGTCCCCTATCTGAAAGCTGGCAGTAATGCTCTCAAATCCCTAAGTACTTGTGTGCCAGGGTTATCAGCTGCTTTTGTGTGTGACTGGTTGTGTATGTCACAACTGTTTTCCTTCCATTGACCAAGGGACTTGTTCTTCTTACACCATCACGTGTCAGAAAATACATGCACTGAATATCCTTTCTCCCACCTGGCTGAGGGTAATACCCTGCACTGCCACAGACAAGGGGCAACAAAAGATGATGATAAAAGACAAGGGGCACAAATGCAGTTACAGTGAGTTGGACGCAGCCCATCCCCAGGCACACAGCAGATCCACAAACAGCCAGGGCAGAGTGAACAGCCCACCCATCACCCATCTGACCAAAGCATCTCCATCTTCCCAGGCTCTTACTTCAGCGTGACACCGTCTGTAAGCAGCTTCAATATTACAACACCCACAACTTTTGCACCAATGTCTAACCGCCCACATCAAGGACAGTTTTATACCTGACAGCACAAGCACAAATGACAACCCTTCCACTCACCATTCCCATGCAGCACAGTCCACACTGTCCCTTTGATAAGCAAGAAACAGACATCAACTTCTAGGGACCACAAACAAATAGGAGAGATGATAGGGAATGAAAATGAGAACCAAAGAAGGGGGGGGGGG
>NW_008601719.1:8252-18154 GCF_000691845.1 Merops nubicus
GCAGGAGGCTGAGAGAGCCAGAGGCAATGGTGCAGGGCACGGCAGCAACAGGGAAGTACAGGCAAGTGGGTTTACTCACAGTTCATGTTGATCTGCTGGGAGAGCTCTATTAGCTCCATCTCGGTAGGCATGTAGCCCATGGTTCGCATGCAGTTCCCCAGGTCCCTGCAGTTAATAAACCCATCCTTGTCTTTATCAAACTCCTTAAAGGCTTCTCTTAATTCTGTGGGAGTGGATCGGAAAAGAACAATACTGTCAGTGACAGACTGAAATACATTTTCCAATAAATCTCCCCAGAATCAGCAACACTTTATGAGGCCAGACTCCCTAAGATACTCTGTATTTTCCCAGCAGGTCTCCCTGCAAAGCTGCAATGACTGGAGCAATGTTAAGCTCTTCTACCAGCAGCACTGCTGATCCATTCCTTACAGGGAGGCTTCCTTGGACTGCAGGTGTCACAAACTGATCATTGCTAAACCACACGTCCTAAAGAAGCTGAAACTAGTAACTTTCCCCACCTTTTACCCCTGCGCTATATTACATAAACCTCACTGTAGGAATTATAAGGTAAAGAGCTTCCTTGGAGCCACACTATTGTATCGTGCCCTACAACACCTTCAGTGGGAGCTGAGGTGGCCAGCGGTTCTCTGACAGCCAATGCCCATTACTTTACTTATCCCCCCCCACCATGAAGAAGCTGGAGCAGATGCAAATTCATTTACAGTTTTACATATTATTTCTTTTGCTGGGGTTTCCAGGAATTATTCCAGTAATCATCTCCCTTGATTTGCATCAAATTATTTTATCCCATGGGGGCCAACCTGGAAGGGCCAGCCAGTAGGTTTTCACTGGGCAGGGAGAAAGGTGACACAGAAGGAGCAACAAATTTTACCTTCAATTTCTTCTGGACGCAGTTCTCTATCCTGCAAAAAAAGAACACGCTATGTTAAAGCCATTTGCTTGCCACAAGCATAGATTCAGAATAGCACTTGTTGGTGCAAACAGTTCTGGGACAAGACAGAAAGTGAGAGAAGAAACAAGAAGGTGATGACATGTTTAATACCATCTACCTAGCAAGGCTTCCCAGCTCTCCTCTGCAGCAAAAGGGGTGTTACCCTGCACACTCTCCTGTGGAAGCCCCTCTCCCTTTCATCTGCTGGACAGAGGGATGATGAGTACTCCCACAAAAGAGAAGAGAACTGGGCCAGCACGGTAGTATGGATGGCCTCCCCACTTGATGGTACTATGAGTACCTTCACGAAACTCCTAGGTCATTCCCCAGCACCAAGCAGAGACTGTCCCTGCAGCAGTTATGATCTGCTCTAGAGCTCTGATTGCATCTCCTGCGGCAGCTCCTGCTGACAAAGCCAGCTCAAAACAGCTGGAAGCAGTCCCTGTAACCAGCAGGTTTACACCATCATTTGCTCAGATCACTGTTTGATCCCTGTCCTTCTGGCAGGACAGTGACAGCCACGAGCTCTCTTATAGCCAACATCCCAGTGCCATTTCCTGCAGTCAGTCCCCACAAAAAGATAGGAACTTCCCCCTTTCTCCCAGCCTCAACACCATATACAAGCATTCTGAAACCAGGCATGAAGGTAGACACACAACGTATACATCATCAAGGTCATCTACAAGCAAAACAGGACAAGGATTCACCATGTTGAGGAAACACTGCAACTTCAAACATCCAATTTGAATTCCTTGGAAGAAGGGAGAGGATATAAAAGAGTATAGGAAAATTCCACCACTGCACCAGGAAGAAGAGATGAGCGTGGAAATGCACTGCTTTCTGGTTTAAATGCCCTTTCTAATTCCTCTCATGGCTCCCAGGCAAATCCAAACCATCTGAGTATTTGGAAACACAGAAACGCATTCTCTTTTGTCGTCTCACTCTCATCTTTTCCCTTCAACCATGGGGAGTTTCTCCTTGCCTTCCAGGTGTCCTCCAGCCTCACCACGTGTCACTGGAGACGCTGCCCTTGATCAGTTTGAGAAGGATGGACCTTTGCTATTTAACCAGAGGCTCCTCTGGAAACTCTAACGGCAGCTGCTCAGGGTGCATAGCAAACTAGGACACACACTGGTTTACGTCTGTGCAAAGGGGCTGTGCCAGAGAAATGACCAGCTTGCCACTCATAACCTTCCCAGAGGCATCTCTGCTGGATGGAACTGTCGGAACACGCTGGCTCTGCCGTTTCATCCTTCACAGACCTGGTATTTTCAAACATGTCATCCCATTTGTTCTGCTTTCATCAACACCAAGTAATAAAACAATTCAAACTCCTTAGACCGGATGCAGGAGGCATTATTGCCCCCCCGCCTTAGATAACATAGCTGATGAAAACCACCCATGATCAGCACCAACACCCTGTGCACCTTGCTCCAGGGTTCACAAGCGTTAATCCCTGGTGACAGCGCTGTGCCGCCAGCCAGGGCTCCGACCACCCCGCCACGGAGCAGAGGCTGCCCTGACGCACCCGCCGGCACTGCTGCCCTGGAGAGTGCCTGGGTAGGGCTCAGGCCTTCCTCCAGCACAGCTGTCACAAGACCATCCTCCTCCTCGCTCACTGAAGACCACATTGCAACCGACATGACTGGCACATGTCAGAAACTAGGGCTTCAGCACCAGCTCTAATTTTGCACACCAAGGCATTTGCTCTTGTGGGGCTCTGAGCATAGCTTTGCACATGCAGATTCTACCATCAGAGAGCCACGGACTGCAAAATGTAAAAGAAGGGGGAGGGTTTATGTCCCTCCAAAAATCTGACTCAAGCGATAACTAACGTCATGAAGAGGCTTTCTGTTTTAAATTTGAAAGAAGATCCCCTAAAATTATAAAGGAGGAAAATTGCTTGGGAAGAAATGGGCTGAATCATTCTAAAGCTTTTGAAGAACATATGGAAAGAGGAATAAAACTGTTCAGAGAGTTTAAATCCTAGATATGAGCAGAGGTGACCCTCAGAGAGTTGATTATACATAATGGTCTTACCCTCATTTATTTCTGTTCTATGCACAATAAATCTTGTTGGTCTAGAGAGTCAGTAAAAGCAAAGCTGTTTATCAGATGCACTTGTTCTGTATATCAGAGCAGTTAGCGACATCACTAATCCCATTCTGGAGACTTCTTAGGGTATTGTGAGTTTCCATAGCCTAAGCAGGACGGATACCTCTCCAGCTGGAGTTGAAGTGGGGAGCTGGACCTATCTCCTATGACAGGCAGCTCTGCACATGCCAGCAAGTGTGCTTGTGTGAGAATATTATGGTCTATGAATATGTGATCAGTTAGTGGGTGAAGGTCAGGAAGAACAAAAGCCTTTTGTTCAAAATGACAAATAATGACTCTTTTTTGGGTTGTTGACTGAAGAGTTTTCAGCAATAAAGATCTAGGTGCGTCCTGCAGCTGTAGATAACCATATCAACACATGAGTAAGACAGAGATTCTTAGAGGTAAGAAAGCTCTGACTCTTAGGTAATTGGGGTGATCTTTGCTTCACCACACAAATACAGAACGCACTGGGTGAATATCTGACAATGACTCACTTGTACAGAGCCATACAAAATGTGTCAATCATATGCTTGTGTATGTCTTTACGTTCATGTTATTGTAGGAATCAAAAGTTTACATGCAAAAATGAGTTTATTTCTTGTAAGGACACAGTACTGGAGTGCATATTGGTGTAATTTAAACACACCCAGGTGTATATATTTGAATTTACATACAAACGAGCTTGTGTTGTTTGTGTATAAATGCATACATTAAATGCATATGGACACAGAGTTACAAGTAAGTGTGCCTGAATGGACAGATGTGGTTTTGCTATTTATCTCCCTGAGTGTGTACGGGCAATAACATTTGCTAGTTTGGCACTACTTGCATATATGAGGACAGACTGATGTTCTTTGGTTTATTTGGCTGGGATTTCTGCAGTGTCAGGCTGGGTATGGTAACGTGTTAAGAGGCTGTGTTTGGGTATCTGTGAGGAGCAGACGCATGCTCATTTCTGCCAGTACTAGTGTGCTCACTGTGAGCTGATTGGAACACTATCAAATATGGGCATCTCTGTAGGGCAGCTTGTTCCCAATACGTATGCCCTGATTTGCATTTAAGTGTCTATTTAGGCCTTAAATGCTAATCTTAGCCTTTGGGAATGAAATGTGGATGTCTTGCTGGAGTAACAACTTTGAGCACTAGACTCCTCCTGAGTCTATATGATTATGTAAGTCCTGAAGTCCTGAGTCCTTCTCCTGAGCCCATATGATTATGCCTGCTTGAGTGTAGGCTTGGATCTATCTTCCATAGCTGCATTTTTAGAATCCTCCTTTCCTGGTGTTTAGGCATAGGGATATCTCTGCACACCCTCCAGGTTAGACATCTGCCTGTGACTGTGTTTGCACTTGGAGCTGAAGCCAGGATGCTGGAGACCCAGGGCTGGGGGATACAGAGCGTGCGGGCAGCTCCACATCCCCGGCTCACGTCCAGGTGGCTTTGTGCGTGTCTCGCCCGGCTGGTGTAACTTACGTACAGGCTGCCTGTTCTCTGCGAAGCCCTTCCTCAGGAAGATGCAAGCTGGCCCCAGCAGGTTGTGCATGACGGCGCAGTTCTGGGCCAGCACCATGAGCGGACCCTGGTACTCGCCAGCCGACGGCCCCTCTTCGCTCGTCTGGACAGCCTTATAGCACGTCTTCTCCTCGTGGCGGATCTTCCCAGCCAACCAGCAGCAAGCAAACAACACAACAGAGGGTGTTACCTCCCCGTCTCACCCAGCCGTCCCTCTGAAGTTTCACTGAACCGCCTCGCAGACACGTTACTGCTAAACTGCCTTCATCTGGTTCACGCTGCATCCCCCCCACTGGTCTATTAGGATTTGTACAAAAGCAGCAAGTCCAGCAGTTCACTTTGAAAAGCTGATAGGAGTACAACCAACCAGGAGAATTTCGCTTTGAAATGACATCAAACTCTCAGCATTGCTCACGTCTTCCCAGACACGGTCCAAAGGGCCGCACTCCCACTATCAGCCCCGGAGTTAACAGTCTCTTGAAAGAGCTGCAAAGGACAAGCACGCCCCAACACACCAGTACGTGTGCCAGCCTGTGCCAGGGCGAAGCTGCTGGCAGAGCCACGTCGGCCAAGGCATCCCCAGGAGACCAGGCAGAGACTGCACAAAGACACTGCTAGGCTCCACATTACATTTCAGCACCACAGCATCACATGCTTTGTAGCATTATTAGAAGGCCGTTTACAGGATGGGGTGGCTCTGCCAGCCGCAGGCTCATGCCCCCCGTTGGAATTAGTTATATCCTCAGGGTCTCAGGCAGTTACTGCACTGGCCTCTTCTAATCACCCGCAGTGCCAAAGCGGACATCAGGCACGGGCACAACATTTTTGTCTGTTTGCATTTGCACATTTTCCTAAGTGCACACGTCCTGCTAAGCTGTGGCTCCAGAACAGAATCCAGCACTGGATTTTATAAGGAGGCACTGCTTTCCTTTTATAGAAATGCATTTCCCTGGGTCTGCAAAAAAACTCTTATCCTGATATTCCCATGCAGCTATAAAAAGCCAGCACAACCCACAAGACCCTTGGTTTTATAGAATAAACATTAATCATGCATCAGATTCCTCTTCAGGAATGATTCTACTTTTACAGATGGTGTTCCCAGGGGTGATCAAGAAGCTCTGTCAATTGTCATTGTCTCTGTTAACCCTTTCCTTAAAGCCAAAGGTGCCTCTTCAGGCTAAAAGACCAGATACACACACATGCCCCATTCACACTTGTCCAAGTCTATTGTACCCACTTGCTGTGTCTGCCATTTGCTATTATACTGCACACATGGTTTTTAGTTTGCCTTTTTGTACAGTCTTACACCAATCTGCTCATGTATAATGTCATGTGAATATCAAGCATCAAAATAAAAACAACTCAAAAAGGAATGATGAAGCAGAAAAGCATTTTCATTGCAGTCATGGATGAGGAAGGAATCTGTGTCTGATTAAATCTGACACATAGGACACTTGTCCTTAAAAACCTGAAGGATGAACATCTGTCCACAAATGGCATATTACTGGCTCAGCTAAATGTCAAGGCATCTGTGTTGAACTGCACAGCTTTGTGATATCGGGTGCAATGTATTTTTTAAACTATCATCAGCTTTATTTCCTGGCATATTTTTTCAGTTTAATATACCAAATAATATGAAACAGTTAAAATAGCCCACATCGGTTCCGTGCTGAATTCCAGTGAAGCTGCATGAAAGATCGAAGGCCTCACAGCCCCTAATTCTTGCTTGCTGTCCCTGCCAGTCAACAGAGTTTATTACCAAGCCACAGAGCAGTACCACAGAGCAGTTATCCCATTATTTTCCTATGTGGACAGAGATTGCCAGTTTGATGAAACAGTTGCCAAGAGCCACCAAGGATACTGGCCAAACAACCCACCACAGTGCCAGGACAAGATGGTGCATGGCTCAGCGAGACCCTGACAGGGGCTCTGCTGCTGCAGGCAGGACTGATGGCTCCTGATGTTCCCTCTGCCAGCAGCCACCCAGGTTTCTCCAGCAAATATCCCCACAAGTTCCCTCCACCGCAGCCCAGCAGAGCTGGGAAGGGAGCTGTGAAATGGGTATGGGGCAAAGCAACATCAGCTGCCTCTTACAGGGGAAACAGCAGCGTGCATAGCAAGGAAAAGGTAAGGACAGGGCTGGGGAGCTCAGGCCTTCCCTGACTCCTCCCTGAGCATAGGACCACTACCTTTCCTGGCTGAGTCCAGCCCTTAGCTGTGTCACACCAGCAGATTGTGGAGAGGGAAGAGACCAGGCTGATTTAGAGAGGGCTGTAATGATGCTGAAGGGTGCCTAAGCAAGGGACCTGGATGCCAAAGCTCTTCCTTCCTGCACAGCAGAAGCACACCAGGGGTCCCTTCATTTTCCTGCCTGCATGTCAGAGAGATCCGCAGACTGGCAAGCCCAGAGGGGCCTCCTCATCCTGACTGCAGTGCTTCTCAGAGGGAAAGGCAGCCAGGCTGGCTGCTGGGAACACTGGGGGAACACCAGGACAGTGGGAAAGTGAAGCTGCCAACAGCAGATATTGAGACAGAGCCTGAGTGTTGCCACCTGAGCAGGCAAGTCCCCGTGTCAGGCAGTCCCAGACCAAGCCAGCCGGTGCCTGGGAGTGACTCCCAAATTTAGGGTTGAAATCATATATTCAAGAGATCAGCCTGTCACACAGAGCAGCTTTCACCCATTGTCTGCAGTCCCTCCTCTTTACCATTTCAGCAAAATTAGTTTGTCCAAGGTAAAATCTGAGGAAAAAAAAACAGGATCATAAATCAGCCAAGTGAAGTTGTGCAATGTTAAAACCGATCTGCAAAGTCTCCACTATAATCATGTGTGTCATGATCAAAAGAACAGCAGAGCCCCAGGACCTGCCAGGAAGAGTGCCTGAGGCCTTAATTCACGGCTAGATGGAGCAATGTCTGAGAAACTCTCTAATTCAGCTTTGCAACTTTCTCTCTTTAGTCCTGCCATCCCAGGCCTTCTAACTAGGCACAAAGCGCATCATTCGAAGCAGCTTTTAGGAATGAAAGCATAAATTACCTAAAAGACTGACGACACAGAGCTTGTAAATTCTTGAATCCATTTTGATTCAAGCAGCTTGGCCACCCGTCAGACTTTAATTACAATCGCTCTGATCATGTTGAGCACAGCTGCAGACAGCTCCTTTTACTGCAAGTTGGAGGTGACCTACAAGCAACCAAGTTGGGTTTTCTTGTGTGCAACATTTGGGTGAACCTCAGCTACTTCTAACTCTCCCTGAAGGTCACCCTGCCCTAGTCACTGGTCTCAGCACCACCTAACTGCGTGCTGATGAATTCCCTCCGTATGTATCTCAGCTCTCCCCGGCAGCAGCACCATGCCATTTAGTGGCTTTGTTTACAGCAGCTGAGATAACAAGCAAACTGTGTTTTTACACAGAAAAGGCAAGTCTCTGGCCAGAAGATACTCCCTGCTAGGGAGGTCCTCTCCCCAACAGCTCCCTCCCAGAGGAGCTTTCGTGGGTGGCAAAGTCTCCTGCGTGGAGCATCCTGACAGCAGTGGCATTTCACTGTCAGCAAGGTCTCCACAGAGATAGCTCCTCAGTGCAGTACTTCAGATGCTTGTGTAACTTTTTCATTTTCAAGGAG
This sequence comes from Merops nubicus, assembly GCF_000691845.1. Taxonomy (NCBI): domain Eukaryota; kingdom Metazoa; phylum Chordata; class Aves; order Coraciiformes; family Meropidae; genus Merops; species Merops nubicus. The sequence goes on from NW_008601719.1 coordinate 16,435, forward strand.
TGAATTGTGTAGCTTTCTGCTGAGTCAGTAGATTTGCAGAAATGCCAAGTGAGGACCGTGTGGCTGACAGGTACACAATGCTGCAAGACCTTTTTCAGTCAAACCAGCAATATTTCTGAAGCATGTTATTCCCATTTCAGGCTAGTCCCTAACAGCAGAATCATTCCTGAATCTAGTTCAGCCTGGGATCACTGTAAAACCTCAGCAGAGAGCAGACCACAGGTTGAAGGCTTTCAGAAACAAATGGCAGCTCACAGATGAAGTCCAGCTGGGCTCAAGCATGTAGACACATGGGCCATGCTGACATGAGATGTGATGCACAAACATGCAGCCAGGACCCAGTGTATCCACATAAACAGAGGCATGGACAAACAGCTCACAGAGCAAAACATGCTTCTGTACCCAAACACATACCAACCACCTTGAGGTGTGCATACACAAGGATGGATATACAAAGAAACCACACACGTCTGCATACAGACTTCTGTGAGGCCACCCACTAGCAAGTACATACACCCAGAGCACCGTTCAAGCAGGGACACGTGTGACACACACAAAGTCCCCCCTGTATGCTCACAACAAACACTGCACTCCTGCTCACACACCTCAGGACGCATGTGTAGAGACATGAAGTGCCAAGGATAGACAAACAGTTCAGATGAGCTCATTAGGTGTGTGCATTCAATACACAGACACACACCTGCTCACGTGTAATGAATATATGTCCCTACAGAAAGGACACACAGCTAGAGTCGCGCAGATACCTCTCAGCTGAAGCACAGGCACACACAAGCTCACACACACACACACCTGAGGATGCCTGTACAGAAGATGTGTGCCCGTGCACTGTGCACGCCGACAGCACAAGCTTGCACGTACCCGAGGGTAGCTGCACACATACACACACGGAGCAGGACACAAGCCCACTCACGTGCACGTGCATGCACACGTTTATGGACACACACTATGGCTCTCAGTATCCCGGGCTCTAACGGCTGCACTTGTGTGAGCAGCTCTTACAAAAAGTCTAGTGAAGAGCACTGAGCCCTGCATACACACCTCTGTGTTTCTCCCACCTCCCATTCCCATCTGCCCACGGCATCACCCATCCCAAGAAGCAGGGCTGGAAATGCATAACTCACTTGGATTCAGGAACATACCTTTTTTGAGAGGTTTCTCAGTGGAGACTTCACACAGTTGCCCATAATATGTTGAGTCTGCCTTTCCGGTGGACTTGGTTATAAAGGAACTGAAGCAACTGATCCCATTAAAGGTATTCCTTGGGAGCAAAGCAAGAAAGGCAGCGCCAGGCAAATCCAAACAGCTACTGGCTGCTGGGGCTTCCCTCTTCAGGGAGCTTTTCCTCTCTCTGCCTCTCTCTCTCCGTGTTTTTACTTTACGTTCACTTTCTTGAAGAGATGAAGCAGGAAGGAGAGGGAGGGGAGAGAAACAGACAGAAAGAGGGAGAGAGGGAGAAGGGGAGAGAGAGGGAGGCGGATGTATAATCTACATCAGATTAATGTTCAAATCCCTCCCACCCCCCTCAATCTGCAGGCAAGATTGTTTCACTCATGGGAGAGGGCTGATTCGGGGAGAATTAAAACAGAGGGGAACCACAAGAAGTGATTTCAGTGATGAGTTCAGTGAACCCAGCTAGTTTGAGTCTGTACAGCTCTGAATATCGCATCCCTACCCCACCCCCCCCCCCCCCCCCACCACC
>NW_008601719.1:18185-24474 GCF_000691845.1 Merops nubicus
CTCAGCTTTTCAATCACCAGAGAGCTAGGCTGGCAGAAGGCAATCCACTTATGGGCTTGGAGCAGAGTCCAGAGCTCGTTTCGGAGCAGAAATGGACCATTTATCTGGGTGGGAGCTGCTTCAGCTTATAAATACCAGCAGACCTAAAAGTCCCTCATTCCTATCCTGCCACGGTGGAAGCAAGTCTGGAGGCAGCAGTCCAGGGACCCAGCAGCACTCTCAGCCCCAGGACAGTAATTTTTAACCACAAGGGAGAGACCTTGAGCCAGTCTTGTGGTAAAGTTTTTCTTTCTGCAAGCAAAAATCAGCTGGTGGTTTACCTGCACAAATCTGCCAAAGATGGGCTCACACCTGAATCCTAAATCTGAACAGCCTCAGGCTAGATAATGTGAAGCAAAGAATCTGGATGTCAGATCCATGCATTCCATTTCCAAGCACCTATGTCCTAGAATAAATAAGAGGATCCTAAACCTAGAGCTGTCTCTGAATTCTGGACCTCAGGCCTGTTACGGTAACAGAATAATCTCTGACAGAAAATCGATGAGTCCCAAATACATTTTCTTCTGATCTCAGGCTGAGCATAAGAGCATTCAATCTGAAAATAGATTTAAATTGCATTAAAAAACTCACCATCACACCCAGGCAACAGGGTCTGAACAGGACAGTGAATGCACCCTTAGATATGAAGCCACCACAGCTGCAGCTCCACAGTGGTAAGAAGCCATGGCATGAAGACCTACCTCCTTTAAGAACTGTGAACACCAAGATGACATCAATTCTACACCCTGTCTGTGCAGCAAGCTGGTTGGGCACTCAGGTGTTCAGCTGAAAGATTTCACAACTTTCTTAGCCAGTGCATTTTCAAACAAAAGGCTCTATAAAGACCTGCACCACATGCTTTTTGGTGCAGGAGACAAGCATTCACTCTCCTGGCGGGTCTAGGGTTGTAGGACAGAGAAGGATGAACTATCAATGTCACAGGAAAACAGAGACTTCTTTGCTTCCACCCTGACAGTGCTGTGGCAAATTAAACATGATTGTAAGGTGAATCAACAGTTGCTTTAGAGCTTAGAGGCATCTTCCACCTGAGAAGATGAGTTTAGGAGCCTACATCATTACAAGAGTCAACACCTTCTCAAGTTCCAGTTGCAGCCAAAAGTGCACAGCCATACAGGATGGTGTTTTCAGCTCCTCCTTGTACTAACCACTTCCCTAGAGTGAAGGCAATGGAACAGCCTCCTCTTAGATCCCTTCAATGCCTTCTTCACTGCATGGCCTGGGTGGCAGCTGCACAAAGGTCCAGAGGCCCTCCAAAGCAAGAAACTGCAGTAGCAGATACTGGAAGACACCCCTTGTACTCAGAGCAGACTGAGAGAAGGACGGAGGGGATGGGGCAGCTCTGTTCTGGAAGACCTCCATAGCAGGGCCCACTCATGGTCAGCCAAGAAGTGGAACTGTTCCTGAGCTGGGCTTGACTCCAGCTGTCACAGTTTGAGGACCCCTGATGCTAGGAAACACACAGTGGCTCCTCAGGGGCTGTGCCAGCCCTGGGCCTCGCAGGGGGGTTTGCAGGAGGATGCCGAAACACCCGGCTCCTCGCAAGGCCACCATCTTTAGCTCTGTTTCTCTTTCCCCTCTTAAAGCAGCTAACGGGAGACTGACCTACCCTTGGCCACAGTGCCAGTTGTTAATAGTGTCCTCTGTCAGCTGGAGCCATTCCCCAGGCTGCTTGTTGTTGACAAAGTGCTTGTCTCTCTGGAGCAGAAGCTGCCACATAGCAAGCGAGGTGCCTGGGCTCCTTCCCGAGACAAACAACTCCAATTCCAGAGCAGAGGGGAGAGAGAATCATCTCCCTGCTGCTAATGAATCACCCCCGACAAGCAGTGTGGAGGCCAGGAACACCCTGCAATGCAGCAGTGTCCATCTCCGCATCCTCCAAGAGAGGAGAGGAGCAAGGGACTCGGGCATCTCCTGCCAGGAGACCCCTTCACAGCCCCTCGAATGCCACAAGGCAGCTTTAGAAGACAGCCATTGCATGTGTCTTAGAGAGCTCTATAAGCTTCTCAACAAAAACTGAGATGGTCACCCTCTAAATACGAGCTTGCCCCAAAGCATTTGGAGCCAGCCACTACTCTTCTTCCCTGCACTTGCAGACAGCCCTAGAAAACGTGCTGGGCAGAGGGAGAGGCTGAGACCTGCTGCCAGGTTTGCCTGGAGTACAAAATCCAGGAAGGAAAGAGGTGATGGGAGCCCACTTGCACCAGGTTTGCAACATGGTCACAGTCTTCAACTCTGCAGGAACTCTGGCAGAACTGCAAGGGGCCCAAGAGATGCGAGCATAAGCGATTTTCTTATCTCCTTATTACCCTGAATCTCTTAAGAGCAATTGGGGAGCACAGCACAATCTAGCAGACAGATAGTGCTGACCTCTGAGGAGGAAAATCACTCTCTACATTTGGATCGTGTTCCCATCACCACCATGGGCAGCTTAGAGACAGGCAGGAAAGTGGAGTTGGCAGAAAGGTCATTAGAAGATTTGTTAGAAGGAACATATTTTCTCCCTTCCTCCAACTGAGGCTGCTGTAAGAGAACAGGATGCTGAGAATAAGTGTGTCAAAAACATTTGTGTGTAGGTGCTGATCTGTGGGTATGCCTATATCTGGGGTAGTCACTATGCGTGTGGGAGGGCTGCACATGCATGTATACTGGTTTTTCCCACACTGTTCTTTGTGGCAATCACACTGTTCTTTTAAGGTCTGGGGTTCTGTTGTAAACCTTCTAAAACTCAGTAGGAACTTTGCGAAATGTGAGTCTTGCCCATGTGCCCACATCCCTCCCTCTCCCCTGAGGTCCACAGTGGAGAGCAGAGGCCTCGCTGGATGCAGTTTGGCAGAGAGTGAGGTCTCAGCTCCTGGGAATGAAGAGTTTGGCACACTGACTGACTTGAGCACACACCAGGGAGGAGGCTGGGTGACTTGGCATTGAACAGGGAATGATTTAGGTGGTTTAATACGTCTGGATTCTTTAAAAAGCAGCAGTGCTGAGCTTCAGGTTGGCCTCTTTGGCAGAAATGCTCATTTCATAGGAAAATGTTGGATCTCACCATAGCTAATCGCTTGGTCGCTGCCAGAAACGGCCACAACAGAAAGAACAAAAGCCAGTCCAGAAACTGGGATTGCTTATCATGCTTATTGGACTCTAGCTTCTCTTGGCAAAAAATCCCAGTGGAAGTATGGATTTGTACAGGGAGACTGTTCATATGCCAGGCCCTTTTCAGTGCACAGTCTTTCACTTGTATCAGATGGTTACTCCCAATACAACACAAACACCTCAAAGGGGTAACGTCAGTAGGGAGGGGGATGGTCTCTGAGGGGGAGTATACAGTAAAGCAGGGTAAATTAATTCCCAGCATCTTTTCTCCAAAGTCTAGAGTTTCACCTAAGAGCCTACTGCACACTTCAAAGATTAAGTATTTTTAAATACACCATCTTATTTAATTTATCCTAACAGGGCAGTCATTTTTGGTCTATTTTTACCTATCAGAGAGCAGAGAGTGCAAAAATTGATTAGTAGCTTTTAAATCTTTTCCCAGCCACCCTTTAGCTGGTGGTTATAGATCTGTACTTTACAAGAAACAACACAGTCTTGTTTACTGGCTGACCTCAGATGAGTGTAAGCATCTGGAATTTTTATCATCCTTCCATTGCCAGTGCTGTCGAGGGTCTCATTTCAAAGCTCCCAACCACTGGAACACGTGCTGACACTCCAAACTTCTGTGACTGACTTCCCTCTCTTCTTGTGCGTCAGGCTCCCGAGTGATTTTGCTGTACATCAGGTTGTGGCTCCTAACCTTGAATGAACCTTGGATGGTTTCATATTCCAGGCAGACAAGTACAGGTCCATCTTAAGGGGAGGCACCAGCAGGTATTGGTGGATGCAGTCCAGATCCTCATCTAGGGGGTGGAATATTTCTGCAGAGACTTTGGGAACTTTCTTCACTGTCAGCTGTTCCAGGAAGAAAAGTGTTGCTGACTCATGCTGTGCATAATATCCTTCTCCATCAGAGTGACGGGATCATATTCAATCACAAACAACAGAGAGGTTATTAAAAATACCAAGGATATTTTCCATCCCTCCCAAGGTAACAGTTGGACTGTCAACTTCAGTTTAAACCAGCTTTGTCTGTAATTTACCAAGCTTTATTCTGCACTAGATGAGAAGAGATGAGAATGTGCCATCTCCTGACACCTTCCATGCAGATCTGGTCCACGTAGTTTGCACTAGCCCAACTTCCAAGTCCATAGGCAGGAGATGTGTTGGCCAGAACACAATGTATTGAGGGTATTTTCTGCTTTCAAGATCATCAATAGGCTACAAAAAGACAAGTACAAGCCTGACAGCTCAGAAGCTGCTGTGACAATTTCCCATGTATACAGAGGACAAAGATTAAGACAAACCTTACACAGCCCCTTCTCATTGCTCAGGAACAGTGCAAATCACTCTCTGACTGTCTGGGACTGCTGCAAAAGCAACTAATTCTGCCCTGGCCCCCTCAACTCTTAATAAAAGGTATGGGCGGTCGGTATTGGGCTGGCACACCAAGGTGCTACAGAAAGAGTAGCTGATTATTAGATGAGCAAAGGCCTGGGAACCAATAGAAACCAAATCCTCCAAACAAACCCTGCAGCATCACATCAGATATGTCACCACAATGCCAAGGTCTTCCCTACTTCTCTCTGAGTAAGGATCTGACAGCACCTTTAGAAGGATCAAATGTATATCCCAGTATGAGGTCTCTGACTTTATCTCACAGCTACAGTCACAGAGCTGGTCACAAACTACCTAAACCCCTTTTGTGCTGCATTAGCAGAATGCAGTGGGGTTGCTGGTGGTTTTCTACTTCCTGCCTTCAACTGTTGTGACAGGATGCCTTAGAACACTACACAGTTGCCTCTTGCCTCCCAAAAGCAGAGAATGCATTTCATCTGTGTGGGACGAAGCAATGCTGTACGTTCTTTCTGAAGATGGCTGCAATGTGCAAAGCACTCTAGGGAAGGAATGGGTGGAAGAAATATTAGAATATTGCTAATGACCTCATTCATAGACCATATTGAGTTCACAGTCTTACACTGGTGCAGAAAGATACAAAAAAAAAAAACAAAAAACAAACCATAAAAGCTATGATAGCTGTGTGTCTTTATTTCTAAGAAGGGCATTTGATTGAGGTCAGAGGATTACTCAAGTTCATGGGCACTGCTGTTGCTCTCTAAGGTCACAGGAATGTCATAGAATTATTGAAAGGGAGCCCAAAGTTAGCTAGGCATCTTTTACTGGATGCACACCATATAGCTGCTTGTTATTGGAAATCAATACCACTCATGGACTCATCAGGGAAAAACAGTTAGTGAAGCTGCCATGCTACAAAGAACCACAGCTAATTCAGCTGACAAACCTGCAGCCCAGCCACTACATCTAAAGCTAAACCCTTCCCTGACACCGTGTAAACCCAGTATTGCATAAAACAAAAATCAAGGCGGTATAGGCTGATGGAATGCACAGTGGGCTAATTTAAATGATTTATTATTGAAAGATTGTCTTCTCCCAAAAGACCAGAAGGTTTGTGTATTTCAGTATATTAGATCATGCTGCTGCAAGTTTCATGAACAGAATATTTAATGAATGTTCTTTTAGCTTGGTTTTATTTTGACGTCTTTCCATATCCTTTTAAAACAGATTTGTGTAAAAAGTAAACCAATGACAAAGATTAATGTTTGCTGGCAGACCCACTGCAGGCAGGAAGCTTATCCAGTGCCCCTCAGTGATTCTGTACGTCTGGCTCCCATCCCTCAAGCTCTTTACAAGCAATAAATGTGATAAGTTTTTTCTCCAAGTGGAGCAAAGGAGGAGTTGAGTGGATGTGCTCAAGTGCAACAACGTTTTTCCGTGTCTGTGTCCATTCCACATAGGAAACCCACAGCACATACCTTGGCAGGTGCCAGCAGGCGGAGACGCGTGTGTCCCCAGCCGTTCTAAGCACAGCAATGCTTACACATGTACAGAGGTGGTTGCACAGCCACAGAGAAGACTTAGGAGAGGCTGCACGCATACAGGTTGTGTGCACGCAGACGAGACACGGACACGGAGGCTCTTTATGTCGGGTTTTACACGCACGGGCATGGGCTGCGGCAACACGTGCAGGGATGGAAGCGCGGAGCCCCTACGAGCCCTACGCAGGTACCTGGAGCCCTGCGAACAGACGCCCGGCAGCCGGCGGGACGCCAGGCCGGCT
>NW_008601720.1:0-279 GCF_000691845.1 Merops nubicus
TTGCCCGGGGCTTTGCCGGGCTGCCCAGGGCAGTGGTAGAGTCCCCACCCCTGGAGGGGTTCCCAAGCCGTGGAGCTGTGGGGTGAGGGACACGGGTGGGTGCTCCCTGCCGGGGGTCGAACTGGCTGACGTGGAAGGTCTCTCCCCACCCCGTGACCGACCCCTGGCCCCCTCCTTTTCCCCCAGGGGCTGATGTTTGGCTACGCCACGGATGAGACAGAGGAGTGCATGCCCCTCACCATCGTCCTGGCCCACAAGCTCAACGCCAAGCTGGCCGAG